>NC_046659.1:20458332-20468356 GCF_010883055.1 Belonocnema kinseyi | reverse complement strand
ATTCAAATAATTTAATACGATGGTTGAAACCTCCTGCGATGATGTTGTAGGTATACAATTACGAGCGGCCACGAGCTTTGGAGGTGACAACAGTCACCTCTGTATGCTTTCTTAGAGCTACCATCTGCCACTCCACGGGTTTTTAGTCGCTCGCTTCCTGATGATCAAGAAAGTTTCTTGCAATGCGACAGGTGTTTAATAAACCGCCTTCTGAGCTGCTGCCAATACCCTACTGACTCCTAAATGTCCAAGATGTTCAGTGCATCTTGAGTGCACATTGCCTGTAGCCGAAATCACAATGGGATGAATGGATGCATGATTCACATTCCTCCATATGGTCTTCACTTCATGCCTTAACTCGCTATACTTGTGGATCTTGGTTATATAGGTTGACTGCAAATTTCGGTTAAGCGGACAAGCAATGTCGATGATGTAGACTCTTCCACCTTTTTTTTTCTCGCATCACGATGTCAGGTCGATTGGCCCGGATGTAATGATCCGTTTGGATAGTAACATCCCAATATAAGATGTAATCTTCGCTTTCTAAAACGGGCATTGGAATGTATCTATAGAAGGGCAACCATTCTTTTAAGAGTCCTAGGTTTAGGGCAAGTTGTTGATGTACAATGCCCGCTACATCATTTTGTCTGTGCGTATATTCTCTCTGAGCCATTACGCGACAGCGTTGCATGTTGTTGGATGTTGCAGCAAAACGAATCTTCTCTTTCGTGTGCTTCTTTTTCAGATAATTTTTCTGTTTCTTGGGCCATAAAACAACGGTTTGAAAGATTTCGGACACACCAGGTAGAATGTCGAGATTAGCTGTTGAAATAAAAGGCGACGTAAATGTTGAATTCACATTAGGGGCCTCACTTAACTTATGTAACGGATTATTGATCCTCTCTAAAACCTCTCTCCCTCTGTAAAAAACCGTAACAAAATATTTGTTCCTCCCCACTTCCTACTGTACGTTATTTATATTTTTTTCAGAAATAATTTGGTAGTTATTGCTGGTAGAATTTGGCAGGGTGTCTAAGAACTTCATTTTCACAATTCCCCCACAATTTACTAGAATTCTGCTCTTCGAAATTTTTAACATATAATTTTTTATAAACGGAATAAGATATTATTTTAGATACAAATGAAAAATTGTCAAATTTATTAATTTATTTGAAATTTTAAAGATTTTTCGTGCAAGAAATAAATAAAGGTTTATCTAAAGTGTTGAATCTTCAAGCCAAAACACAGATTTTCTCTACAAAAATTCAATTTTTAAACTGAAGTATGACTGCAGTAAAAAATTAATTTTCCACGTAACTCATGCATTTTTATCTTATAAAAATCAAATTTAAACCCAAATTTTTTACCAAAATAGAAGTATTTTCAACTAAAAAAGTGCAATCTCAAAAAACGGAAAAGTTTAACTTTTAGTTAATAAATTAATTTTCGACCAAAAAAAGGCTTTTCCAGAAAAACAGTTAAATTTTCAACCAAAAACATAAGCCTTCAATAAAAAAATGAAATTTTTAACAATATAGTTTAACTTTGACCCAAGTAGTTAAGTTATCAAAAAAATTCTTTGTTATTAAAAGAGTTAATCTGTCAATGAAAGATATAAATTTAAAACTAGAAATATCATTTAAAAAATTATATTTCTAATAAATCAGATGAATTTATAAAAAAAAAAATATAAAAATTGTCTGAAAAGATAGTTAAAATTTCTGTTAAAAAAAGGTTGCAGTTGTCTTCAGGATCATCATACTTATTTTTAAACGAGAAATGAGTTTCTACGAAAAAAATTTAATTTTTAATCCAAAAATACGAATTTTTAACCAAAAAGGATTACTTTTTAACAAAAGGGTTGAATTCGCTTTTAAATAATTGCATTAAAAAAAAGAGAAATCTTTAAAAACATATCAATTTTTATTGAAAAGAAAAAAAAACATTTTTCATCCAAAAATTATTGAGTACAGGTTACTTTTCAAGGTAAAAATATGAATGTTTTTAACAAAGAATAAGTTTCTACGAAAAAAATGGATTTTAAATCCACAAAGAACGAATTATTTTTCAACCAAACAGGATGGATTTTTAACAAAATAGTTAAATGCTGTAACAAATAGTTCCACTCATATCCAAGAAAGTTGAAATTCGTACTAAAGCAGATGAATTTTTAATAAAAGTCGACCATTTTTTTCTAGTTTCAACTTTCACCAGAAAACATTTCAATACATTTTTCAGCACCAAATATAAAATTTTAACAAAAAGTACATTTTCTACGGAATAGTTCTATTTTCCACACCAAAAATTAGCAGAATTTCCAACCAAAAAGTATGATTTTTTAACAAAATAATTCAATTTACAATCAAACAGTTGCATTTTTTATTCAAGAAAGATGCAATGTTTATACTGAAAAAGATGAGCTTTTAAATCCAGAAAACAAATTTTCAGCCAAAATAGTTTGCATCCAAAACTACCTCAGTTGACTTACCAGCAACAAAATATGAATTTTAAACAAAAGGTTAATCTTCTACGAAGAGATCGAAACATTTAACCCGAAAAAGACATGTGTTTAATAAAACTGCAATTAGCAACAAAAAATTATTTCTTTTTTAGAAAATTGTTAAATTTTCAACCAAATAGCCAAATTTATAACTAAAAGATAACCTTTAGGAGAAAGTTTTTGTGCATATGAAAAAATTACGTGCCTGAGTGAAAGACCCCCTATCGTAACAAATCGTGACAAAATGTAATTGATCTGTATACCTTCATTAACGTCATTTAATTGCAGCCCAGTTTCCGGGAGCGAGGCTCCTGTGATGCAAGCTTCACCATCAAGTACCGCAGAGATAGAGGCTACATAATTAGGTATCACAGCGTCAGAGGATTTACTATCGGGTGTTGCGGCGACAGAGGCTGCATTATCTGGTATCTTAGCGTCGGAGGGTTCACCAGCGGGTGTTGGAGTGACAGCGATTGCACCATAAAGTGTCGCAGCGTCGGAAAATTCACCAGCGGGTGTTGTAGTAACTGCAGCTGCACCATCTAATCTCGCACCGTTGGAGATAACATCGTTTGGCGACCTATAATAAGAATCATGATTGATTTTTCAAAAACTATTTAAATGAAACTTTCTACTGTCATACATACCTACTTTAATTAAATGAATCCTCGCAAAAAATGATCGGAATGTCTTCTATGGAAACGCGGAAGGTTTGACTTGGCTCCGAATCTATGCAGCCTCGGGCCAAAACACCAACTTCGACATTTAATTCTAACAATTGAGTCTATTCTGAGTCCATATCTATTTGATCAAGACAATCGAAATTATTTTTGAACGAGAAGTGCTCTGGTTCGACAGATGTCTCGTTCGTGTTTTGATCGATGAACAACATTGTCAATGAAAGATTCGTTCTCGATTGCAATATAAACATTTTCAGCAATGCAATCAATGAAACTTTGAATTTTTAATAAACCTTACGATAGAAGTCGTGATCATTTCAGTAAAAATATTTAGTCTTATTATATTTTAATTTTTCATTCCACAGGATTTATATTTGCTTATTGAAAAACTGAATACATATCTTGCATTATACGTTTGATTATACACTGCATTATACGTTTTATTAAAATTAACTTCGAATGTTTACTAAAAAATTACAAAAAATTGATTATTTATACATGACGCTCTTAAAATTCTTTGCCACAAAGTAAAAAGCTCAAAGTTCCGGATATCGCCAGGCCACCTCTCAGCTTCCTGAACTTCTTTAAATTCGGCCAAGACTTCATTATCCATAAATATTTCTACGTTCATCGAAAGAGTATTTCTGGTTTTCTCTTCTTTATTCTCCGCTGTTGAGGGAACGTCTTCGGTTTTTCCATCAACTTGTTGAAATCTAGGGCATTCGCAGAAAATTAATGAATGCCGGTGGATCGAAAGGCACTGTTCATTAGTTTTGGAAGATGCAAGGCGTCGACGGCTTTTTTTAGGAGTGGCCAAAAATTTTTCCGGCGTAGTTTCCGCTGATTCTCGAGTCGCCAATATGCCACCACTTTCCTCCAACTGTTTTTCAGCATACAGGAAACCCCCACATCAAGAGGCTGAAAAAAATCGTTGCATTTCGGTACAATGTAATTAGATAAATGCTGTGCTCCATACAAAATTCGGCGACACGTAATGTGAAATGCGAAGAGTGTCCATCGGCATATAGAACAACTAGTCACTCAATCTTATTCTTTGTTAGTCAAGGCTCGAATACATTTGCAATGAATTCGGAATAGGTATCGGCTTTCATCCAACCAGTATCGGATTTTCCTATGCTTTGACCGTTCGGAATAACGCATTTTACAATAACGCGTTCTCTTTTAGGCGATAAATAAAAAGCTCTCTCGTCAAGATTGGAGATACGACCTGGACCAAAGTATTGCAAATTTTTCAAGCTACAATTATCTCCAGCCCTGTCGCACCAACCTTGTACACCTGATTCCGTAATCGCGGCCCGTCTGGTTGTCAAATTCTTTCCGATTATGATGAAGACGTCCGGGTTTCTGCGAAGAAACCTTTCGTAACAGTCACGTCCTGGCACGCCGCTTTTGAATGGAGTCGGTCGTTGCAATCGCTTGATGAGCTCGACAACTTTGGATAGCAAGTTTCTCTTGGCGACTGAAAATCCGCGTTTGCTAAGGTGGAGCATCCACTCAACCAAATCAGACTCTTCTTCAGAAGTAAGGACTCATGATTATGCATCAACCTGTATATAGAATAAATGTTAATAATAAATCTGATATACCACATTGTAATTGTTGCACCTTCAGCCCATGTAAATGACAGGTATTTTATTTTTTAAATTTTTTAACGCAGCAAGAAAAATTATTACGATTACTCAGTGAGTTTCTAATGCAAATTTTAACGTAGAATCTGAATTTCAACCATTTAAAAGTTCCATTCGGTTCCTTCGGTCCGCCAGGGCGTTTTAAAAATGTTGGGGCTGAAGGTGGGTGGGAACGAACTCACTATAGCCCGCTCCGCTTTTTTTTGTTCACACCCGAGTGACAACAACAGATCCCGCGCAACCCGCGCAGCTCCCGTTGCACCTACCTGCGGCGCGGTGTTAATTCTCGAACGGGCTATAGAAGGAAGGGCTATTTAAAGGTTTCACTGTAATTAATACTTACGATTCAATTAAAATTTCACGCCGCAACATTTTTGGAGCTGTGTGTCACGAAAAACACGCAGCCTGTCAACTCTCAAACTAACAAGCCGAGAGCAATGTTATGCATGATCAGCCTCAGATAGCGACACGCGTGACTATATAACATTTGAAGAACACGAACATATAATAAAATGACTATAAAACCTTTATCAAAAATATCCTTACTCCATTCTAGAATGTTATTAAAGTATTATTAGTGTCATTAACATTAAGATTGCCACGGATTTATCTATAGCATGTGAGTATTCGCCCAAACTGGGTCACTTAACCAAAATGTGACATTTATCTTAGAACAAGGTTAGGGTGTGCGTCATAAAAATAAAACACTTTTATTTCTAGAATCAAATAATATGAAATAAAAATAATATGAAGGAAAAATAATGCCCTTCTTACTTATATTTATATTCTCTCACACACGCTAATTATTTTTTATCTTTGTTAATTGATAGGTCAGGAATATAACTTTAATAAACTAACAGAAGAGGAAGTCAATTCCCTAGGATTACATTACGATTATGATTCAATAATGCATTATGCGAAGAACACATTTTCTAAAGGAACATACTTGGACACCATCTTACCAATGGAAATTCATGAAAAAAAGCGACCTGAAATTGGACAGAGAATTCGGCTCAGTGAGGGAGACATTGCTCAAACCAATTTGTTGTATAAATGCTACAGTAAGCATGCCATACAAAATTTTTACGTATTCAAAAATGCTACTTATAGATAATAACAGAGGCACACCAAAAAACGGTACGTCCATACTGAACCATACGACCAACCTATATGTTTTTGTTATTTCTGAATCCGAATCTGTCAGTCAGATTTGCTCCATCAGGTCAGGTTTGTGAGCACATGAGGCTTTTTAGCCATCTTTTGAAAACAACATGGACTTTGAATCAGAAGATTTAAAAACATCTAGTGACCTTCGATTAGAGTTTGAACCTTGTAATTTAGGGTGATTATATTTTAAAAATTATTTCCGTCGCCTGTATTGAACGAGTGTTCGCGCAGAAAAAATCTCTCATCACTCAATATAGACGAAGATAAAAATTTTTTTCAATATATCTTTAGAACAATATCTTGAAGTACAACCTACTGAAAATTTCTTTATAGGATCGTATATAGGATTCTACATAGGATCCTATGTGTTTCACCTATAGGTGCCACCTATAGGAAATGACTTAGGATCCTATATAGGATCCCATATAGGTTCTTTTTTAGTTCTCGAACCTAATATGGTATCTAATGTAGCTAATTGTACGTATGTGTCCAGTTGCTCCTAGAGATGAAAAAAAAACTTCTGTGCAGCCGTAAGTGCCATAAGATACTACCGCGTATCTGGATAGGGTCCAATACAGGAACCTATATAGGATCCTATGTAGCGACCTATACAGGAAGCTATATAAGATCATATATTTGAGCACAGCAAAAGAATCGGGTTTAGAGCTACCAAAAAGATACAATTACGTATAATGGTCGTCTTTTGTGGAAATGCAATTTTTTGTTGTGTGCCTTTGTAGTAATTTACTAAAATATTTTCTCAATTGTGTACTAGTTTTGCTAAGTACGCAGTTTCATTTAACTTTATGTTAACATTTCAATCAATTTAAACTTGATTTTAATTTATTTTTGGAATACACTTTTTAAATCTGTTATTGATAGAATGTGGAAGAACCTTTCAAGAGAACAGCGGAAGTTTCGGTTCACCAAACCATCCAAATAGTTCGCCACCTCTTGATGGAGAACGATGTGAATGGAGAATCACAGCAACACACGGAGAACGTATAGTTCTCAATATCACTACGCTGGACATTTTTAAAAGTGACTATTGTCGCACTGACTATCTTGAAATTCGAGACGGCTATTGGCATAAAAGTGCAGTATTAGGTTTGTACTCGTTGGTAATACATGAGATGATTCTATTAATTTTTAAGGACTAATCTCTAATTTTGTAATTTATTGTAATCGAACAATATCCCAAACGTGTCTTTAGATATTGTGACGTTTTTAGAAAGTTCTAATGATGTCTATATTTTTTCATGGCAAAGTGTTAGCTTAAGAATCTCTATATCAAGGGACATTATTGTTGTTCGCTTTACGGATTAATTTTATCTATGATAAATATTAAACTTTTTACTACAGGAAGATCTGTCATTTTAGGTCGATTATGTGGCAGCGGAAAAGTTTATGAGCCAGTAATATCTACCGGAAGTCGAATGTTAGTAACGTATATCACATCAAATCGTCAAAGTGGGCATCGAGGCTTTAGTGCAAATTATGAAGCCGTATGTGGAGGTGACGTGGACTTAGATGGAGTAGGACATTTGGAATCGCCAAATTACCCCGAGGAATATCAATCAAGCAAAGAATGTGTTTGGAGGCTCTCAGTTCCTCAAGATTACCAAGTAGCTTTAAAATTTCAGTCTTTCGAAATTGAAAATCACGATAATTGCGTTTACGATTACATTGAGGTTCGTGATGGCCATAACGAGGATTCTCCACTTATTGGCGTTTATTGCGGATATAAGTTACCGCCGGACATTAGATCTACGGGAAATAAACTACTGGTAAAGTTCGTCAGTGATAGCTCCGTTCAAAAGGCTGGTTTCTCGGCTATGTTTATGAAAGGTAAGAGTTTTTTTATAAAAAATTCGTTTTTAACTCAGTTTAGGGTTTATTTCAAAATGTCGCTTACTTCAGCTTATTTTTAAGAAATGAACAGTGGGTAATTTTGCCTTCTTATTTCTTCCCCATTAAAGTTTTACCTGTGGTCTATACAGAATTCTATAGACTGATTGGGCGAAGCTTAAACTAAGGATCAATTTCACGCATAGTTCAAAACGATGATACATATAACATGTAAATTAATTGACTAATAAGATATTTTTGTTCACTAGAGTTTGACGAATGTGCACTTACTGATCATGGGTGCGAACATGATTGTATCAACACTTTAGGAGGGTACGAATGCTCATGCAAACTTGGTTTTGAACTTCATTCAGACGGAAAACATTGCGAAGGTGAGAACAATAATAAGGAAACATACGTTTCATTAAATAAATTGTGGATTTCTGCTATATTTTTCTTTCCACGCACTAGCTCGTCGTGTCTACTCAGATCTATCTCTTTGTATGCTTGACTCTGTCCCTTATAAACACAAGTGCTGTCTGCTAGCTGCTAGGTATATGTAATTGTGAAACCTAATTACCCCTAAAAAAAATATAATTCCACTGCTGTGTAACCTAATAATACATGTTGAAAGAAAAAGCTATTGAGATTCATATGAGAAAAGTTTACTGCCGTTTTTCTACATTAGCTATTCTGAAATGAAAATTGAAAAATCTTGGAAAAGCAAATTAAACAAAGTGTATGCTTCCTGAACAATAACTATATTGAAATTTCTCCCTCTAGTTCTTGTCTGAGAAACCACGTTGTCCACTGATTAATAGTGCCAAAGGGCTTTGCAATGGTCTTGTGGTTAATTTTTCTTTAATCGGTCTTTGATTGTAATTCAATTTGACGCAAATCTCGCAGTCTCCAACGTGGGACATGACATCTAACGGCATATCAGGCCAATAATAATTCTGTTGAATTCTATGTATAGTAGAGTTTTATCTTTATCTAGGTGACCCGATTCTGATATGTCATGATAGAATAACTCGTCATTTTCGATTTTCCAAATAAAAAATCGATTGGGTTGCTCACTTACTAATTTGTACTTTACCTCGTACCAGTTCTGGCGACAGATCATATTCAATTGCATTCGTGCCTAAATAGTCTCGTCGATAGCCTTTTCTTAACTATTAAGGTCAGCATCTACGTCGAGCATGCAAGAAAGCCTGTCAGGCTTCGTTTGTCGTTCCTCATCTGTGTTCGACTGTTATATTGTGTTGATAAAGGTAAATAGCCCATCTTGCCAGGCGGCCTATAGAATTTTTCAACATGTAGAGCCACTGCTCTTAAAAATATTTTTTCTCGACCTCAGTCTATTTACAAGGAAGTTTGCTACTTGTCAACTCATTTAGGGGCCCTGACATCTAGCTACATTTTTAAAGTGCATATAGTTCCAATTGGCAAGGCCATTAAATTATCGTAAGTGCGTTCGTTTCTTTGAAACTAGAAAGTCAATAATTAGTTGTATTTTTTCGAGATTAGGTCTCATACAAAACTCATCGACAAGATACCCACGAAACTTGAGCTCTTCACAAGCAAAACTTTTTTTTTTCATGAATTATAATTAATTTTGCTTCTCTAAAAAACTTAAATACCAGGGACGAAAAAGCAAGATGTTCGTCGAGGTCTTGGCTTACTATGATTTAATCGTCACAATAGGTAAAAACCTCGAATAATTATTTTAGCTTATGTATGTATGTTTATATGTTTGTTTTATATTTGTTTTAACTTCATGTAATTGTGACAAGATGGACCTTTCATAATTACTTCGGGTGATATATCCCGCTTTTAACAATTGATCCGTTTTTTCGTTAATATATTTACGCATAACATCACTTCGACGATATAGTTTTTGACCATAAGGTGTTCGGTTACGCAAATCAATTGAATGCTTTGTTAATGGATTCCTCCCGGCAAAGATATTATAAACGTAGATGCGGTGCGGGCTTAGTTGCCCGCCATAAATGTAGACGGCGCGTCTGGCGAAAAAAGTCACTTCCCCTCTACCCACCGCTCCCCGTAGAAAGCCACCAATCGATATAGTTTGCCAAGAGGCACTTGGAGCGCTGTAAGCAGCTCTCGGTACACCGATGGTAAACTTAGCTTGGAAAAGAACCATTGAAATTAAAATTAAA
>NC_046659.1:20447116-20458232 GCF_010883055.1 Belonocnema kinseyi | reverse complement strand
TACTGCTTTACCGTCATATTTGACGAAAAATGAGAAAACCAGAATTCGATTTCGTAGTACGGTGAGGGCAGCACCTCGATAGGACAGAAAATGTGATGTCCTTTATATATAATTCCCCACTCTGACGCCCCGTACCGCATCTACGTTTATAATATCTTTGCTCCCGGTCGATTCTCTATCAAATTGAATAAATTCAACGTCTAGAAACTCATTCAATCGTTGATTTTCATCAACCGAGAGTTCCCGTAATTCCTTTGTACGTGAAATTCAATCAAATGTCTATCCTTACCCTGGCGAACCGAAGGAACAGAATATTGACAGCTACACTTCAAACGCATCGCCTGTAAGTAGCAGTCAGCAGGCCAAATACGTCTAATATATTTTTAAACTTATTAACTTTTGCAAAAAAAAATTATTGCTATTATTCCGTGACCTTCTATAGAGAATTTTAACGTTGAATCCGAATTTCAACAATTTAAAAGTTGATTTTGCTGTTTTTCGATTTTTTTAAAAGGAACCGAATGGGGTCTTTACGGGTACTTTGTAGAGGCTCCATTCGGTTCCTGCGGTCCACCAGGGTATAATTAAATTATCCTACAGTTCAGACATAATACTAAACCAATGACCTCCGTGAACGTCGGACACGTCTATTATGAAACCTACTCCTAAAAGTTCTCTAGTAACTGACGTATCTCCGAGACTAATCATAGCCCGATATGACAAATCAAGCTTAAGATTCTGAATCTGAAGATATTAACCGTATTGGTAAGCTGACTCACTCAAATTTGATCTACCACTATCATTATTGACTATGCCACGGATTGTTTCTACACAAATAGAAATTTTGACATGTATTTTTATTGAATTTAATGGTTGATTAAGTGCGTTACTAGGGCAATATATTCTGCGCCGGGTCTATATTGACTTGATCTTCCTTTAACACTTGAGCTTTATTTGGTTTTCTTGTAGATGGTGAAAAGAGCATGGAAATCATAATAACTTGCAAAACCGAATCTCAAAACCACGGCTTGCCGAAACCTTAATTTTCGTTTTAGAGTATGTTGAATCAAATCTGAAATTAATCAAATGTTCGAAAAAGTTCCAAAGCAAACAGCAAACTTATTGAAAAAGTAATCAACGAAGCCTGTCTTGATTTTAATTTATCTTATTCCATTCTACTCACAGTTATTCGACAAAATAATGTTGATTTTCATTAATTTACTTGTTTAGTAAAATAGTCAGAACGAGATCTGACTAAATCGCGTTATTTTTGACGTAAGATTTTTTGACTTCGAGAGTAAGAACAAGATCTAACCATTTTCCAAATCTTAAATTCCTTTTCAATTTGTGTCAACAAAAATTCAGAGCAAGATCTAAAGTATCTGATGACATTGAAAATATTTATTTAACTGACTTAATAGAATTTTGTTAATTTATCGGACGAAGATTCAAATCAATTAACTTCTGTTCCAGGTGAATTCCTTCGTAGATAACTCGTACCTACTCATGGTATTTATTTTCTTTAAAATATCGAGTTTTAATAACTAATTTCAATTTCATTAATTACATAGTAAGATCAATATGTTTACTATTTACCTTTAGATATTTAATTTAAGTTTTAGTATCTCAAGTGAATTGACAGAGATAACATTCAAATTCTTATTTATTTACCTATAAGATAATTTAAGATTATTCCATAAGACCTTTTAATTCAAATACATGCTGAATTATTAATTTTAAGCGCTAGATAGTACAGGATTCGAAAAGAAAGAAGCAGAGAACCCTGCAAGAATAGAAGAATTCAGAAAAATTTAGAATCTGAATTCCTATTAATACGTGAATTTTCCTCCGTCAAAAGTTCCACCAAGGAGTAGAAAAAAGCAAAATCTATTATTTTTAATCGACTTAGAAACATTTAACGGAAGCGTATTGAGAGGAACTTAAAAATGAGTTAATTCAAAAGAAAAAATAGAAAGATAGAGAATAATGTTACTTTGAACACGAAAAACCTATTCCTTTTAATCGATCAGTTATAAATATAAAGTAATTATATTTAATAAAAATAATTTGTAGTATTGTCAAAGAATATTTGTATAATTGTGTTTAAAGATAAATTAATAGTGTTTACCACACACAACATTATCAAATCAATTCATTAATATTTATTATATTATTAAATCTATAATATATTTAAAATATATACAATATTATAATTAAAATTACTCTACCGTTATGGCAGACAAAAAATTGAAAATTCCAAACTTATATTCCACAAAAACGAATAGAAATTACGCATGCGCACATGTTTTTTTGACGGATTAGAAGGAACTAAAATAATCGAAGATAAAGCATGTAAGTGTGAAATTAAAAATAAAATTGGCAAAAAAAAATTTTCATTTCCAAACTTATGTTGCACACGGAAGAGTAGAAACTATGTGAGTGCACATATTTTTTGGACATATTAGAGGGAATTAAATAAGTCGAAAATACAGCATTTATGTATAGAATTAAAAATAACCATGAAAGGTGTGTCTGCTTATCAGATTAAGATGAATTAAAAAAGTGGAAAATATATTCGCCTGCATAGAATACAACACAAGTGTCAATCGTTAAGGAAATCAAATAGAATTGGTTTTAGAGATAAACCTATTCTTTCGTTCGGCGCGTCTCCCGATGCACTGTTTTCTTTCAAACCTTTGATGTCGCTGCACAAAAATTCATTTTACCTTTATCTACCTGATTAGATTTATTTTATATAATATTGAAAGATATTACCAACAGGTACCAAGTTAGGCCTAATAAGACATGAATGATTTAATTTTTCATTTGACAAATTTGACTTCACTTAAAAAGTCTAAATCATTCCACCTAACGCGGCGTAGATCAGTGGCTGCCAGAGCTCGAGGTTAAACACTTTTGTGTATCCAAAATTACGGAGACGCCACCCGGTAAGAAGCCTGGCATTAAAAAGTATTACAAATTTGAATCCCTAAGAATGCCGTTTCTGTCCTTAGTTTTTTAAATTCAATTAGGCGGCAAAAATTATAAGATTCCAATCCCTTTTATAGCCGATCGGAGCTGTCAGACGTAACCTCGAACACATTAAAAACACAATTTTCGTTTGAAGCATTAAAACGCGCTCTAAAAGCAAGAAATTTGCCAAATCTAGTTGGATTGTATGTAAGAATACATTTCTTTATTTTTTCAAATGTTCGCTTTGTTCAAATATTATCAATTGAAAAAATATAAAATCATGTTAAAAAATTGAAAAAATTATTTTTCACCAGAACCTGCTGTGTGGAAATTGATCCTGACATCGTAAAATGAACGACGCTATGTTTTAAGAAGCTTTTTGCCTGATTATTATTTGAAAAGCAGTAAAGAAATGTAGCAAAATTTGCTAAATTAAAAAGGATTAAACTTTTTCTAATTCTTGGTTGCTTTGTGGTATTCAGCAAAATATTGTCAGCGCTATGTACAGAAAGGAATTCAATTTGAAAGCTAACATCAACTGCCGCGGATATTCAAAACGGGAGGACAAAAACAGGATCTAGAAGTATTCAATATTTCTCACGTTACCACTGAATGAATTAAATTTTTCAATACTTTTTAATGCAAGTCTTTTTACCGGGCAACTAATTCACTGTTCAAATCAGCAAAGAATATCATAAATTTAAATGAGACTCTATCTTAAGAGGGATAGGTGTCGTCGGGGCCCGCTGTACGACGAATGGTTCACCGTCAACCGTTCTGCGCATGACGAGTACTTGGTAACACATTACATATCGGTAAATAGAATTCGACCCTATCAAACATTTCAAATTTATAATACGATTTTAATTTAGATGCTTTAAAACTATACTAATAGTCGCCAATGAAACTGAATTATTATTTTAATTCACTATTGCTTTCTGAGATGTCAAATCGAGCTTTGACGTATATGTGAATTTTTAATCTTAGTTTTTCTGTCACACAAAAAGAAGGAAATCACATACAAATATTTAAGTACTGAAACATTTATTTAGAGCAATTTCATACATCTATTCGTACATCTATTATAAATTTCTTGATAAAAATTCTCCAAAACATCGCATTTTTGACTAAATGTGGATCAGAATGCTACAAAAATGCGGTTTTGAAATTTATGGAAGCCCTTCAAGTTTAAAAAACGCCTCTTGTACTTACTGACCCATATGTACTAAAAAAGTCGGTCTGCTAAATCATTTTTGTTTACAATTGGTTATTGACGCAAAAAATCCGACATGAATAAGTTTAAAACTTTTTGAAGACAGAAATCATATCAGGCAGTGTGTGATCAAAATATAAACTAAATAATGCTTATATTTTAATTTATTATTGATAGACGTTAACAATTTTTCACAAAACAGTTATATTTAAAACAAGTAGTTGAACTTTCTAGCAACAGAGACGGATAAAAAAAGTGTGCAACTTGTAATCAAATAGTTGAATCATCAACCAAATCAACATCGGATCTTTTTGAAACTTTAACACAATTTTTTTACATATATTAGGTGCGCAACCAATTTCCCTCTGTTTTCCAATAGAGGGCTTCAGCAGTAAGTGCTGGTCGATTTTGACATTCAAAACGTCATTAACTAAGCTTAAAACCGTGTTGACACATTAGTGATTTTATTTTGGCGTCGCATCAAAGACGATGATTTCAATGTTGACGACCATTCGCGTGAAGAAATGCCAAAAACCTTCAAAGGTGCTGAATTAGAGGCATTGCTCAATGAGGATCCGTGTCAAATGCAAGAATAGCTTGCTTCAGCATTAGTAGTTACCCGCATAGCCATTTCAAAGCGATTGCATGCGTTGGGAATGATTGAAAAACAAGGAACTTGAGTATCTTATGATTTGTGCCATTTGAGCGTCGTCTGTTCGCCTGTGAAAAACTGCTTCAGCGGTAAAAAAGGAAGGGTTTTCTTCATCCCATCGTGACAAGTGATGAAAAATGGATTCATTACGGCAACCCAAAGAGAAGAAAGTCATGGGGACTGCCCGGTCATGATTCTATATCGTCGGCTTCGCCGAATATTCACGCCTCACTACTTCCCGCAAATGACGATTATTTGGCACAAAATCAGACATTTCAACACAACCAAAAGTATATGATGCCAAAATAAAATCACTAATGTGTCAACACGGTTTTTTTTACCATATGTCTAATCTTGGTCAAAATCGACCAGCACTTACTGCTGGAGCAATCTATTGGAAAACAGCGGGAACTTAGTTGCGCACCTAATATTTTTAAAAACATTGTGTTAAAATTTTAAAAGATCCGATGTTTCCAACTATATTTTTTTGCTACCTGAACGTCACTACCTCGGACCGCTTACCTGAGTGTTTGGCGTGCATTTTAAGTGTTCCATCGACTGGTGTAAGTACCTCAAAGCTAAGGCACTTAAGCAAAACTACAAGCATCCTCCTGCACTTTCTACAGATGTACAGGAAGTGCTAAAGCCTATTTATGAGGATCTGACTAAGACAATGCTGCTGGAAAGATGTTTAGGCGGACATACTCAGAATAATAATGAAAGCTTTAATAACTGCGTACAGCACATGGCACCTTAACACATGTTTAACGGAAAAAAAGTTGTTGAAATAGCGTGCAAAGTTTCTGCATGTATCTTCAACGAAGGATTCCGCTTAGCGATGAAGATAATGGACACGATTTGGATGAAACTTGGGCCAGGTGCGATCGACTTTGCTAAAAGACGCGATGACCGACGTATCGAATCTGGGAACTGTCGAAGCTCTGAGTGCTCAAAAGAGGCCAGATCTAAGCGCAAGCAGGCAAAGCTGGAAGAAATTGAAGAATTTGAGCATAAAAAAGGTCTTTTGTACGGTCCAGGAATCGCAGATTAAGATTAGGTAAGAATTTTTCATGATTTTTAGTTTAAAAAAATTTAAACGCGATTTTGTCGAAACGTTTTGAAAAACTAGCTCCATCGTATCCCACGAACTAGTGAACCGATTCTTATAAAATTTAAACCACATATTCTACACATGAATTGTAACAAAGTGAAGCAAAATCTTTTCTTAATTTTAATTTTTACTATTAATTTTTAGTCAAAAACGGGAAATAACGTTAATTTTTCACTTTTTTGTTGTAATTTGTCCATTTTTTTATTTATTCATAAAACTTTATATGTTTGCTTCACTTTGTAGCTGAGGACATACAGAATCTAAAACCATTTGATTTTTTTTTGTCTCAAGTCCTGATGGAGCTACCAAAGCATTCGAGTTTTGAGGTGTTTTTCACAACTACCGTTTTTGTAATAAAAAATTAAATAAAATGAATACAAACATTTTTGGTGTATTTTAAGACCTAATTTATCAAACCCAACAACTTTAATATCGGTATCTTTTATAGTTTTCTTGGAAAAATTCGTAAATATAGCCTTTTTTTGGGGTGCTTTGCTGGACCCTTCCCTTAAGGAAAACTGTTTTGAATCTTAACCACAAGCCGCTCAATTTAAAAAAAAAATCATAATTTTTAATCAAGAAATATGAAAACTTTCAAACAAGAAAGAATACGTCTTTACCAAAAAAGATAAACTTTCAATCAAAAAAGGCGACTGTTCAACCAAAACAGATTAAGTTTCAACTTAACGAATCCTTTTCAAGAATAGATGGCTCGTGTCCTCTAATTTCATCCAAGAATATTTCTTGATATTCTCCATCCTCACCAGATATGCAATGAAATGCGATTCTGGGTCAACGTTGCTTGAGCTTTCAGTCTTATTGTTAACATCTCTACTTTCCACTAGCTAATTCAAATTTAATTTAAACTTCATTTAATTCAAATTTTCATTATCTTATTTAATATAAGCTTAATATATCGCGCAATGCCTTTACTGGATTGGCCATATTAGTTTATTTGTAATCTATAAATTGATTTTAAAAATAGTATAAGCTCTTAAAACATAAACATCTCGCATGAGACACCTTATTGTACTTTATTTAAATGGACAATCGGTTCTGAATTTTGAGGCCGCACTGCCGAATATTTGTGTCTAATTTTTTGCATACGTTATCTACAGAGTAATATCTCACAGTAACCAAGGCCGTTTTTTCGAATATTTTTCAATATTTTGCTTAATAATCGAAAAGAAGAGTACGTTAAGTGTCCCAATTGCTGCGATGTCATGGTTTAATCTCACTTTAATTTAATTTTTCACCTATTTTATACTGAAATAATATGGTTCTTTTTTCTCAGCCTAAGGGACATTATATTTTGTGCATTAAAAAATGGGCAAGTACAAGAACCTAACATAACGTATTAAAACTGTAAGAAATTCAGAAAAGAACATATTGTACCAATAACTACGGTTTAAAAAAGAGCATGTACACATTACTGCGAACTGAGGTACCTAATATTGCGGATTTAAATTTTATTTATTTACGAGCATATAACTGATAATTGAACGATTGTAGCTTAAATATCTCTTAAATAACTTTCTTATTTAAGAAAATGCATTTGTTAATAGTCATTTTCTTTCAAGTATCTGTAATTTAACGTCAAAAGAAAAATATAATTTCGAAAGTGAAATAACCTTATTTAAAATCGAAGAAATTTAAATGAGATTGAAACCAAATTTAAAATCCTTTTCAACGTCCAATAAGCAAGATAATTTATAGAATTTCTTAAAATAAAAACAAGAATCCAACTATCAAATTTGGGCAATAACCATGAAATGCTCCCATTCCCTAGCGGACGGAATGAAGGGAAAGGGTAAGCTACAGCGTCCCCTTATTATATCCATATAGTATCTTTTCCTTAGCATTCAATAAAAACTTATAAAACAGCAAGATAAACATTTAAATTATTTCAATTCCGATTCGCCTTCAAGCACATCCATAGTCACTTAAGTAGTATGTTGCTACTGAAAGAAAATGCGCTTGAAGTCGCCTTCAGCCAATGTTAACGACATTGACTGTTTTTTGTTTATTTTTTAACGTTGCAAAAGACCTATTGCAATAATGCCGTGAGCTTCTCACGGAAAATGGAATGTAGAATTCGAAATCCAATAAATTTAAGGTTCATATTACTGTTTTTTTTCTTAAACTTTTGTTGCATGATACGAAGAGGATATTATGAAAATACGATAAGAGTACGCTGTAGCGTGCCCTCTCCGTTTATTCCGTCCGCCAGGGTTGTAATTTAAAAAAGATCCTCCTTTAAAAAAAAATCTCTTGACAAAAATAAAAAAGAGAAAACAAAAATGAGAAGGCAACCAACCAAATCCCCTTTCTTCCGTTTTCTTATTTCTTGTTTCTTTATTTTTATTATTAACAAATCACAATAAAAGAACATTTTTCATTAGTATTATCCTTTTTTTAACGTGTCGGTACTCATACAGCACCCTCATCAAGTTAACAAAAGGTGAATATTAATTATAAATGTTCTTTTACTGTGATTTGATACTAATAAAAATAAAGAAGACAAAAGAAATAAAAAAATAGAAGGAAGGGGATTTGTTCAGTTGGCTTCTCACTTTTCTTTCCTCTTTTTTATTTTCGTCTAGAAATATGTTTTTTGAGAGGGATCTTTTTTAAAATTAAATAGGAGCATTTTATGGTTTTGTCCAAATTTGTTCGTTCGATTTTTGGTTTAATTCTCAGAAATACTATACATTAAGCTAATTTAAATATATGAAGTATTTTTGGGGATTTTAGTAAGTATTTTTGGGGCTTTGTCTGTATATTTTCATTTACAGCAGGCTCTTGTTGATTCTGGTATCGAATATTTTTGTGATATAGTTGCAAAAGTTTCTTCTTGTATAACCTGTTTCACGGCAAGCAGCAAATTTTCTTTTCCATAAAAACATCTTTGCAAAGATTTACTTTTATTTTTTTGGCTGCCTGTTTGGTTTCTCCTTTATTACTTTTTTCGCAGTGGCCATCGTTTAACAATAAATTAAATCATAATAATTAACCTATCATTCCAAAGCGTCTGGCGTGTGTTACATCAAAAACTTAAACAAAGGTTACCCGATAATAAGCGCTGAATAGAGAAAAATTAATATTTTCAGATTTCAACGTAAAAGTGAAAATTATTCTATTCTTTTGAATGCGCGATTTTTCAATCTGTATAAAATGTCATCATAAGAATACAGTCGGTGGTCTCTCATAATAGCGAGAGTGTCTGAGCATAATTTGATTCCGTTAGTAGTACACCCGGTAACAAGTGTTGAATTCAGAAAAATTAAGAATTTGTATTCCTATGAATACGCGATTTTTCTCCGTCTAAAAATCCCGCAACGAGAACAGAAAAAGTGCAAATTCTATTCCTCTCAATCGACTTAGTAAAATTTAACGAAAGCATTTATTTAACCTATTTTACATTATTTAATCTTTTATAACTTATAAATTCGAAAAATATTCAAATTTATATTTATTTATATTTGAATAATTTATTTAAACGTCTTAAGAACTGGAACAAAGGAATATATGCAAATGTATTAATTTGAATAATTTTAACTCTAGAGAGGCAGAGTTGAACAACTTTTACACATATTTTGTGAACTTATTAGAAGGAATTAAATAAAATCAAAATATGACCACCCCTGAGGAATAAAAAATATCTCTGTGTGATGCCTTGCCGGTACAATTAGAAGGAATTAAGTGTATTGAAAACACGTTCTCTTTGGGAGAATAGAAAACTGTGTGGCGGTCGCTATGGAAATAGAAGTGAATAAGTTTAGGAGGTATCTTATTCTTATTGTGGCATTTTAGACAGATGGAAAAATCGCTCATTCAAAATTATAGAATAATCTTCACTTTTGCGCTGAAATCTGAAAATATTAATTTTTCTCTATTCTACGCTTAATACCGGGTACGCCAGATGGCGCAGCGATTGTGCTTCCCGCACCTCAACCTGCTAGTCTAAGTTCAAAATTTCCAAAATGGCCAACAGTAACCACGGTAACTGTTCATTGTTGTTGTTTTCACCGGAAACATACTTCGAAAAAGAATTTCATAATCTTCTTTTTCTATAAAAAAAACAGTTTTATATAGAAAACAGTGCAAAAACAACTAGAAAGGAATAAATAATTATTCTGATAATTATTTATGTATTTCTACTTGTTTTTATATGGTTTTCTGCAATTTATTTAGTTTTGAAGAGCATTATCTGAAAAGTATCTGGGTATTGTCGCGATTATCTGAACGGTCATCCATTACCTTATCTTAGGGATATAAGGATATGCTAGGTGGCTCCAACGTCGACTTTGTTGCGATACATTTAAAGCATTTAGTGTCCATCGTCTGTAAGAATAGGATATCTCCGAAACATCCATTTCTATTTCCATACTGACCGCCGTATAGGTTCTTACTTCCTAAAAGAGAACGTGTTTTCAATAAATTTAATTCCTTCTAATTGTACCGATAGGCACACCTCACAGAGATGTCTAGTATTCCGTAGAAGTGTTCATATTTTGAGTTTATTTAATTTTTTCTAAGCAGTTCACAAAATATATATAAGAAATTGTTTTAATTCCTTCATGTGGAACATAAGTTTTTGAATTTTAATTCTAATCAATTCAAGCCTGTCTCTCTAGACTTAACATTATTTTAATTCACATATTTTATATTAATACATCAATAATTTTTTAACACGTTTAAATACATTATTAACATATAAATATATATATAAATTTGAATATTTTCCTAATTTATAAGTCATAAAACAATTAAACCATTTTTCTTAAATAATATAAATAAATGCTTCAGTTAAATTTTACTAAGTGGATTGAGAGGAATAGGATTTGCAATTTTTCTTTTCCCGTTGGAGGATTTTTAGACGGAAGGAAAATCGCGTATTCATGAAAATAGAATTCCTTAATTATTCAGAATTCAACGCTTATTAGGTAATTTTACATGTAGTCAGCGCCGCATATATAGCTTAAATTTCAGAGTGCACTATTGAGCCAGTGACCCCAGATCTGAAACGAGATGTGGTCCAATACTATGACAGGTCTATGGCCGTGTGAATATAGTAGGAGACGTTGTAAATGACTGAGTTGCGCGCGCAACCCATTTCTCCTCTTCTGAATTTGAAAACTCGAAGGTGCACGATTGCCGGTCGGAG
>NC_046659.1:20443812-20447016 GCF_010883055.1 Belonocnema kinseyi | reverse complement strand
TTAAAATAAATTCAGGAGATTGGTTGAAAATTTAACTATTTGGTTGAAAGTTTAACTCTTTCATTGAAAGCTCATATTTTTCGCTTAAAAAATTCAACTTTTTGTAGATAATTCGTCTTTCTTACTTTAAAATTAAATAATTTCATTAAAAATTCATGTATTTTGTTTAAGATTTGTCTTTTTTTGTAGATCATCAATTTTCTTGGTCGAAAATTCATCTGATTGGTCGAAAATTGAACAACTTTCTTTAAAATTAATTTTTTTTTGTTGAAAATTATTTATCTTTATCTGAAAATGTAACTATTATATGATTGATTAAAAATTAATCGTATATATTGGTTAAGTTGGAAAATCGTTTTTTTAGAACATTAATCTTCTTGGTAAATAATTCACCTTTTCCCTTGAAAATTTGTTTTTTTTTTCTTGTTAAATTCAATTTTTTAGCACAGTTTTTATCTGGAAATTGTACTATTCCATTTCTGGTTGAAACTTTATCCTGTACATTGTATTAGTTAAAACACCAATTATTTGATAGAAAATTAATTTATTTTGTTGAAAAGTAAACTTTTTGTTTAAAAATTGATTTATCATGTTAATTAGAGTTTTTTGAAGATTCGTCATTTTAGTTAAAAACTGAAAACTTAACTGTTTTGTGAAAAATTTTTCTGTTTAGATGAGTTCAACAGTTTTTAATAAAAAATGGAAGCCTTTTTGGTTGACGATTCACAATTTTAAATAAAAATTCACCTCCTTCGTTAAAAATTTAAGGATTTGGTTGAAACTTCGTTTTTTTTAGTTGAAAATGAAACTGTTTTGCTACACCGTTCGATTTTCAAAATTGTCAACTCGTAAATAAGACTTTTGAGTTTGGATTTATAAATAAAAATGTAAAAATTAATAATATAAAGCGACTTAAAATAAACGAATTCAATTTATAATTTAAAAAGTTTCCAATTAAAAAAGAATTGTAATTAATCCTTAATTAATCCTTATTGACACACTAAAATTTTTATCTCTAAATAACAATGCAAAAATATTAATCTGGAACAATTTAAAATAAAAACAATGTAACTTTTATTTTAAAAAGTTTTTAGTTAAAAAATTAATTTAATTGTTCAATTTTTAATGTTACGAACTCAAATTTGTTTGAATTATTATCATTTTGAACTTTAAAAATAAAAGCGTAATTTGTATTTTTCAACCAAAAATCTCTAAAATGTTAAAGTCATAAAAATTAAAAAATGGTAATTTCGTATTTTAAAATAATTTAATTTAAAAAATTGTAAAATTAAAAGGTGTTAAAAGTTTGTGTTTTATACGTATGAATTATTGAGAGCTTAAATGAAATATTTCTGAATTAAAAATTTGTCAAGCTTCAGTTTTAAAAATTTAAAATTCAAAAGATTTCCACCTCAAAAAAATCATTTTCAGATTTAAAAGTTTGAATTTTCTAATTTCATCCTGAATTTTGAATTGGAACAGGAAATTTTTCAAAGCAATTGTATGTATTTCTGAATTAGATCAGAGATTTTTTGAAAAAAAATATAATTCAGATCTGGGACAAGCCATTATAAACAACTATTAAAAACTATACATATTTGAACAGAGTGGTTCGAATTAGAAAGCCTTGAATTGTTAAAATTTTAATGAGCTAAATTTTAAGTTTGAACGCTACAATTTTAATTTAGAATAATATTAAAAATTAATTGAAAACTTGAAATTATTTGAAATAATTGGAAACACGATGTAAATTTTTGGAGATTTAAAAAAAAGCTTTTGAGAATTCTAAAAATATTTAAAAAGCATAACAAAAATTGTTGTGATTGCTAAAAAAATTGAAAATGATTTGTTAGTTTGAAAAATTAATTTTAAGTGAATATTTGAAAAGATTTTAAAAATTAAAAAAAAAGAATCAGGACGATTTTAAACCAATTTTTTTTATTTTGCAGTTTTTTTAATTTTAGGAAAAAATCTAATTAAAACAATAAATCAATTTTCAACCCAAAAGTTTACTTTTCAACCAAATAAATTAATTTTCTATCAAATAATTGGTGTTTTAACTAATAAAATTTACAGGATAAAGTTTCAACCAAAAATGGAATAGTACAATTCACAGATAAAAACTGTGCTACAAAATTGAATTGAAGAAGAAAAAAAACGAATTTTCAACAAATTTGTTAAATTTTCAAGGGAAAAGGTGAATTTTGGACCAAGTAGATTAATGTTATATAAAAAAAAACGATTTTCCAACTTAACCAATATATACGATTAATTTTTAATCAATCATGTAATAGTTACATTTTTAGATAAAGATAAATAATTTTTAACAGAAAAAATTAATTTTAAACAAAGTTGTTAAATTTTCGACCAATCAGATGAATTTTCGACCAAGAAAATTGATGATCTACAAAAAAAAACAAATCTTAAAGGAAATACATGAATTTTTAAAGAAATTATTTAATTTTAAAGTGAAAAAGACAAATTATCTACAAAAAGTTGAATTTTTTCAACGAAAAATATGAGTTTTCAATGAAAGAGTTAAACTTTCAACGAAATAGTTAAATTTTCAACCATAATTTAAAAACCTTGTTAAAAAACGTATTTTTTTACAAAGTAGTTCAACTCTTAGTGAAATAATCGACTTTTAAACCCAAGAAGATGTACAGTTGATATTTTAACCAAACAATTGCATTTTTGACCAAAAATAATACATTTTCAACCAAAAAGATTAAATTTCTACTGAACAAGGTCAATTTCCAACAAAATACATGAATTTTCAACGAAATTATTTAATTTTACAAGCAAAAAGAGTATTTCCACCCAAAAATTATGATTTAAATTTTTAACAATATAGTTGCATTTACAACAGAACGATTTTACAACCAAAAAATAATTATAGTTGATCATTCAACCGAAAAATGTAATTTTTTAATCAAAAAGTATAAATTTTCCATAAAACAATTTAATTTCTACAAAGAAAGACGACCTTTCAACAAAACACATGATCTCATAACCAAAAATGGTATTGATTAATTGTCAGTTTCAAAAATGTATTTTCAACGAAAGAGATGAACCTGCAAATAAAAAAAAAATAAAAATTTAAAAAAAGTAGTTGAACTTTTGATAGAAAAGAGGACTTTTTTTACAAAATAGTTACATTTTCAACAAAATAATTAATTTTTCAATCAAATAATTGAGTTTTTA
>NC_046659.1:20436157-20443712 GCF_010883055.1 Belonocnema kinseyi | reverse complement strand
TAATTTATATTTTATACATGAAATAACATAACCTCAAAATATACGCATATCAAGAGGCGCGCGATCTATTCAAATCATGAGGATCGTCAGCATCGAAATCTGGAAATATTAAAATCCCAATCTCCTGAATTTATTTCAAAGCAGTTAGCAGATAGATATGTGAATAGAATCGCCGAAGTGCTCCGACCGGCAATGGTGCACCTTCGAGTTTTCAAATTCAGAAGAGGAGAAATGGGTTGCGCGCGCAACTCAGTCATTTACAGTGTCTCCTACTATATTCACACGGACAAAGCTCTGTCATAGTATTGGACCACATCTTGTTTCAGATCTGGGACAACTGTATTAAGCGCCAGCGTAATAAACGTGTACTAATGCAAGATAAGTACCAGATGATCTAATCTGGAAGTATGAAAACACTATTTTCAGAATTCTGTAGAAAAAACAAAAACCATCTTTAAAATAAAATTTTAATTGAGTTAAAAATAAATAAATGATAAATTTAAAGATATATTCTTTATTCTTTAATACTTTAATTTCAAAGACATTAAATTAAAATATATTTAATTTTTTACTTTTATAATTGCAAATAAGCCATAACCACGTCTCACGACCATGAGATAGGTGGTTCCAGTCTGTAACGGAATCAATACGAAGATCCGGCAAAAGTCTCGTGCACCCTGAGGACACTAGATAGTATGTATGCTACATGCTCGGGGTGTACATGGCACGCCAAAATGAACCCCCCGTGCCAGAATTCAATTCAAGTGCTTTAAGGAAAGCAAAAGTTAGCTCACACGACATTGACTGATCCTCCACATTTCTGTGGAAGATGCTGTTCATCCTTTTATCGAGGAGCTGTTCACGGAAGTTTTTCTCTTGTGCTTTCTTAATCCGAGCTTTCAGGAGTGAGTACTCGAACTAGATAAGATTTGATGTATTTTGCTCACCCCAAATACTGCAGTTAAGTCCGTGTGTTTCAATAGCCTCCTCCACTGCTTTGCACAGAAACGTTTCTTTGCCCACTTCTTAGTGATTCCTGACTATTTTAAGAAGAGGGTCTCATTCACTTCGAATCTATGTGCTGTACCTACAATCATCCTGTTGTGAAGACATTCAAGATTCAATATTCCGCGACCACCTTGACGGCGTCACGATATCAAGGGATATAAGCTTGTTCTACGTCCATGGTGCCACTTCAAATAAATAGAGTACTACCGAGACGGCAGGCATGTTAGCTGCAGATACTTTGTTCCTCGCCGTCAGTTCGGAAGACTAAATCTGCCGGATGAGACATTTGTATCTGCTTCGAAGAGTATCTTTTATAGATGTCACATCCTGAATGCCGCTCTGTGGCACGCCCAGGCATGTATAAGTGTCTCCAGCGCAACGGTGTCTTATAACGCTTCCATCGACGAGCTCAGTGTCTTCAGGGATGCGATTAAGTTTTCATCACTTCAAATAAACCTTGGCGCATTTGTCTAACCCAAATTCCATTCCTATTTCCTTAGCATATCGTTCGATAATCTCTAGTGCTAGATGTAGTTGCTCTTTGTTTTTAGCATAAATCTTAAGATCGTCCATGTAAAATACATGGGTGACCTTGTACTTTCGATCTATAGGTTTCTCGCAAAAGTACCCGTCGGAATGGCGAAGTGCTTGAGATATTGGCAATAATGTGAGGCAAAAGGGGAGTGGTCTCATGGTGTCGCCGTAAAAGACAACTCTCTGAAAAGTGACCCTGTTAATTGTCACACGATTTTTTCCAGATGAGATAGTAAATCTGGTTTTCCAAAACGGCATCAATTGCTCTATGCACCTCACGATTTACGGATGAACGTTTAAGCTTTCCAAAAGACAGATGATAAGTCTATGGCAGGTCGAATTGAAAGCTTTCCGGTAATCAATCCAGGCCATCGATAGGTCACGCTGTTAGTATGCTGCATCTTTGCAGACACATCTATCGATAAGCAGGATCTCCCGGCATCCTGCTACGCCTTTCTTTGAGCCGCGTTGTTCATACATTTCTTGCCACACGGGTTCAATTCCCCGAACAATCCTATCATTTAGGGTAGCTGTGAATATTTTCGGCAGTAGTATTGTGCGCCCTTCCACCAACCACTCCGGAATTGTCTGTTCCGAATTTAAATATAAGGTGAAAATACGGGCCAAATGCTGACGGGTTGAAGGAAACTTCTCTCACCAGAAGGTCTTGATACCATCTGGTCCCGGAGCGGAATAGTTCTTCATCCCTCTTAATACTTTTTTCACCTGCTTTGTAGTGATGGGTGGGTATTCTTCATTAAGTGTAATGTGAGCATCGCACAGCTCCTTGAAGCTATTTATATTATCTAAGTCTTCGTCCAGTCTATGCTGCACTTCGCAAACTTCTCTCCAAAATACTTCGACCTCGTCTGGTTTGGGCGGGTGGTCGACAGTAACTGAAGGGTCTTGGAATAGTCGAGATGGGTCAGAGAGAAACGGTTGATTTTCTCTCTGACCCACCTCTCTTTCTCCGCTCTAGACTTCTCTTTGCGTCAGATAGTATCCGTATTCTCTCAATAATACGCTGCCTGACGGTCAGCAGCTTTGACTTGTTAAGTGTGTGAGAACGGGTACGGAGTTCGCGCGCAAACTTTCGAACCTTAACGGTAAAATTCCTGCCAGATGTGATGTAGTCAATCACACACTGAATGCGGGACGCGTACTGCCTTGCCCAGTAAGGTGGCTTAAAAAATCACATTTGAGAAATTTTGATGAACTTGTTGGGCAAATTGTTCTCGCAGGCAAATAAATGTATGCATATTTTTTATTTTTAAAACAAAATATTTTTAGAACTCGCTCTGAGGCTTTAAAGTTTCCTGATTTCTAGTAAAGAAGTCCTTACACCAGCTACAGGTTTAAGCCAGAGAGCAGCTATAGATTTATTAACTTATTATTACTCTGCCATTCAACTCATTGTCAGTGACTGCAGCTTAGGATCACAGCAAATACGGTGTACAATGAACGGACTGACCGAGGGTCAACTTTTTTGCAGTCGTCCACCTGCAGTCCCTTCAGTCGGTGTTAACTTAAATGTGTCATTTTTCATAAACTTTTATTACTCTTTACTCAATGTAAATTATACTTTTAATCCTTTTTTAGAAATCTATTCTCCATAGTTTAAAGAATATCTCTTCAAAATGTCAAGTGACACAAGTATATCTGAGGGTCACAATGAACCTCCAAATATTGCCATTTTCTGCCATTTTTGATATGCCTAAAACTTTTGCATAATATTTCTGAGATATAAAAATACGATAACTGCAATATTCATTGATAAGTGAGCAAGTATTTCAAATATCAAATAAATTTACTTATAATTTCCTGTCCAAAATCAAAGAAATAAAAATTGGAAATATTTAACGTGTTAAACTGCATAAGACATAAAAATGTCCGAGCGAGTTCTAAAAATATTTTGTTTTCGAAAATGAAAAAATAGGCATGCATTTATTTGTCTTCGAGAACGATTTGGCCAACAAGCCCGATAAAATTTCTCAATTTTGATTTTTTGGGACACCCTATTGCTCAGCCTATCTTTATGGCGAGTAGGTGCATTTTCTTTTGGTCTTAAGATCAACCGTTGGTTTTGTTTTATGGTTCGCATCGGTCAAAGCTCTCGCTGCATTATACACAACAATTGATAGTCCAGAGGTCGGATTCTTCGAGAAAATGTTAACGAAGCTCGTCATCCATTTCAGGCACATCTTTAGGCTTGAGAGAAACCTGGGTGTTGATGTCTCTCCAGGTTATAAAGCATCGCTCTTCCTATATCGGATGCCTGCCCGCGGTTGGTCTTAGTTTCGTCTCTCTTTCTCTGTTGCCGGCTTGTTCTGGCTGTGGTAGAGTAGGCGTTCCGCTTACATAGTCCCAGAGTCACCGTTCTAGACATCTCACCCAGGTGTCATTCAGCTTTTGGCACGTTTTTCACACCTCCGCTTGGGGGTTAATTCCTTCGGGACCACCCCTGGACAAGTGTCCGCGACTGCCTATTCATTTTTGTAACCATATTTAGCAGAAACACTTGGTACAGGGATCCTCTATCCGCAACCCGTGGACGCGTTTAGTGGTTTTTTGCACATATGGTACTAAACACCCATTTAGTTCTTTCACATATAATAACAGAATCTTTCAAAACCAAACCAACTCAAATAATATCCTCACAATAAGAGATGAAAAATATGATTTCGTCAATCTGATAACAAAATGTGGGGGGTAACCTACCCCACAATAATTTTTATTTATACAAAAAATTAATTTATGAGGGGTAACCGCCCTTAACTGCATTTCATTGCATTTGTGCAAAATAAGGTAAGTTTCGCATGCTAAAATAGAGGAGAAATATTTACTCACGAAGATGGTTTAAAAATCTAAATTTCTTCATTTACGTTAGTCAAACAATTTTATGGGGGTAAAATAACCCAAAAGATGTTGCAATTATGCAATAAAATTACCTAGTAGGTGTAAATTGAAGCGGAAAAATCGAGAAAAAAATGTTTGACACAAGATAATAAAATACGGTTCCCATGTTTTTGAATTTTTCATGAGATATTAATTTATAGGGTGTAAGCACCCTTAAGTGCATTTTATTATGTATGTATATATTTATTCTCTCCCTTTTACGGGCCTCCGCTTTCTTTACAGTATGTCACAAAACCTCTTATACTACCTTAATAATAATTACTATCTAAGTAATAAGGTTCTACTTATATTATGTTTCTATACATATATCAAGAAACATTATATTTTACATATAAATTTGTATTTTTAGAAATACAGAAATTACATTGTTAACTAATCTAGGACGTTGAATTGATTAAGCGGTTGTTTTACTTATCATTTTCTTGTATAATCGTAACATCTTTTGGAGTAGTTTACCCCCATAAAATTGTTTGACTAATGTATATTAAGAAATTTAGATATTTAAAACTTCTTTGTGAGGAAATTTTCCTGCTCTGTTTTGCACGCGAAACATATTTTGTTTTACAGAAATATAATAAAATGCAGTTAAAGGTTGATACCCGTTATAAATTTATTCATCATAAAGATGCAAAAAAAGGTAAGATTTATTGTATTATCGCGTGCAATATATATTTTTTCCACATTTTTCAGTTGAAATCTTCTTGAGGAAATTTTTGTGCTTTATTTTGCATGCGAAACTTACTTTATTTTGCAGAAATATAATAAAATGCAGTTAAGGGTTGATGCCCTTATAAATTTATTCACCATAAAGATGCAAAAAAAAGGTAAGATTTATTGTATTATCGCGTGCAATATATATTTTTTCCACATTTTTTCAGTTGAAATCTTCTTGAGGAAATTTTTGTGCTTTATTTTGCATGCGAAACTTACTTTATTTTGCAGAAATATAATAAAATGCAGTTAAGGGTTGATGCCCTTATAAATTAATTCATCATGAAGATGCAAAAAAACCGTAAAATGTATTGTATTATCGCATGAAACATATATTTTTTCCACATTTTTTCAGTTGAAATCTTCTTGAGGAAATTTTTGTGCTTTATTTTGCATGCGAAACTTACTTTATTTTGAAGAAATATAATAAAATGTAGTTAAGGGTTGATACCCCTTATAAATTAATTCATTATGAAGATGCAAAAAAAACCGTAAAATTTATTTTTTTATCGCGTGCAATATCTATTTTTTCCACATTTTTTCAGTTGAAATCTTCTTGAGGAAATTTTCCAGCTCTGTTTTGCACGCGAAACTTCCTTTATTTTGCAGAAATATACTAAAATTCAGTTGAAGGTGGTTATCCCTTATAAATTAATTTCTGATGAAAATTCAAAAAGACGTAAACTTTATTTTATTATCTTGTGCAACATATACTTTTTTCGGATTTTTTTAGTTGAAATCATGCTTGTTTGTACATTTTTTCTACACGCTGTCAAAAGGTGAGTTTCGTTAGTAAATCGACACCCCATTAGTTGTTTTTTTACTTTCGTAAACAAACCAAAGTCACAGGGAGAAAAATCTGGACTGTGACGAGGGTGATCTAGAATAGTCAGTCCAGATTTGACCGAAAAAGCTACTGTAACCTTTGCTCTGTGAGCCGTCGCATTTTCGTGGTAGAATAGACAGGTGCTGAGTCGAGATTTCGGCCTGATGTTTTTGAGTTGATTTATAACTTGGGGTAAACATACCTGAGTGTACCAGGGAGAGGTGATTGTACGCTGATTTTCCAGTACGACCCTATTGACAATGCCGCATTTCCCAAAGAATACTGCAATCGTTCTTTTGTTTACAGATCGAGACTTCCGCACCTATACTGGAGCATCCTCATCCTCAAACAGCCAGATCTTGTTTTGTGATTTTGTTCAAACTCGTAATAATACAGCCAGGTTTCGTCGCCTGTCATAATATTATTTATATCCCGAGAAGATCCCGATTCAAATCTTTTTATCATTTTTTGGCACCACTTTACTCTCGTTGCCATTTGATCCTCGGGCAAAGCATGTGGTACCCATAGAGTACGAACCTTCCTGACATGTAAATGTTCATGCAGAATTCGATGGACTGCTGATGCACTAATGTGTAACATTTGCGCTATCTGCCGGTACGTGATTCTTCTGTTATCATTCAGTAGATTATTTACAGACGCAATGTTTTCCGATGTCACCACTTCCGGCGGTCGACCTGAGCGCGAGTCGTCCGCGAGACCGAAATTTCCCTTTCGAACTGTTTGCACCATCGGAAAATTGTTATGCAATAAAACCGCGAGAAAAGTTGTATCGAATTATCGCACGATATTCTTCCTTTGCCCACGACGCCATTTCTCAATCGTTCCGGGCTGCGTGCTTAGACTGTACAGAGAACTGAATCAACAGGTTTCTTCTTTCTACCTAATTTTTGACGCTCCTTCTAATGACAAAAGGATCATCGCTCTTCTTCCAATAGGTTTCACGTATTGCAAAACTTTCGTAGCGACCTACGTATTAGTCTCGGATACGAAAATAACTCGAATAAAGTTTAGAACCCTCCTTGTTGAAGAATGTGATCAATAATTACCTAGAAATTATTAAACATTTTAGAAGAATTACAAAATGTTAATTTCAGACTTTAAATAAACAGCTATATAAAATTTGCTCGACAATCGCTGAAAATGTAGAACGTAAGGGCGGTATATTCTCTAATCCAGTTGAGGAGAGTCGCAGTTACAGTCGAAGAAAATTTAGAAGCAAGAAAGAAACAAAAATATCCATAGAGTCACAATTTCAACATACACCCACGCTTCTATGCATATATACACACAAACAAACATACAGACAATATTTTATACTAAACAATATTTACAATACCTATACTAAACTAACTTAATAGTACCACATATAACGCTGTATACACTAACGGTCTAACGCAGTTTCGCTCGCTGAATGTCAATATTCGAACGGCCCTTATATACAGTCTGTCAAGTTAAAGCGTGGGTGGCTTTACTCGCAGTCGGTAAGGTGTATCGACATAATTTTGGTGTCAAAATATTAAGAAGAACTCCCTCTTTCAT
>NC_046659.1:20432031-20436057 GCF_010883055.1 Belonocnema kinseyi | reverse complement strand
TATAATTATATACAAGACTCGTTTTAGAAGTAGTTAAACTTTAACTCGAGTAATTTCTATTAAAACTTTAATTTAATAGTTTAAGTAATCTACAAACAAGTACATTTTTTATGTTTTAAAATTTTTCTGTTTTTCAAATTTCAGTCTGAAATAATTTCATTTAGAGATTGTCCAATTGAAAAACATACATTTAAATTTGAAATGCTTTAATTTATTTGTGATTTTTTTTAAACTTCCAAGTTTGCAATTAAAAATTTGAATACTTGAATTCCATCAATTTCAAAATTATTGTTATTGAATAGTTGAAAATTGTTGAAACGTAAATTTCGAAAGCTTTGAATTTTATTGATCCCACTTTCAAAACTCTAATCTACACACATTTCAAAGTTTAACGTTTTGACATTTTTCTCTTTTCTAAATTTTAATCTGAAGCTTTACAAAATTTCAAGAGATTTCAAAAGATTTTTAAGGATTTTAAATATTTGAGGATGTTTTAAAAAATGCCCAGGAATTTTCAATGTATTTTTATAATTTACAGGCATTTCAAAGAATTAAAAAAATTGTAGAAGGGTTAGTTTTAAAAATTCCAAAGTACTTTAAAAACCCTAAAAAAAAGTTGTAGGTATTTCAACAGATTTTTAAGAATTTGAGAGAATTTAAAAAGATTACAAGGAATTTTCAATTGATTACAGTTATTTATTATGAGATTTTAAATAATTAACAATATATCAGATTATTTTTAAAAATTCAAGGAATTTTCAGGAGCTTTAAAAAATTTCAAGAAATTTCAAAAGATTTTTAAGGATTTTAAATGTTTGAGGATGTTTAAAAAGATGTCAATGAATTTTACATTCATTTTTATAATTTCATGGAATTTCAATGAATTTCCACAATTTTAGTACTTTAAAAATCTTTAAAAGGTGTCTAGGTGTTTCAAAAGAATGTGAAGGCATCGAAATATTTGGGAGTATTTTCAAGGGTTCTCAGGAATTCTCAAATGACTACAGTAATTTAATGAGATTTTAAAGGATTTGATATATTTTGGGATACTTAAATAGATTCCAAGGAAATTCCAATTCATTTTAATCATTTAAAGCAATTTGTAAGAATCTTAACGATTTTGTTTCAACTTTTCTGGTTGAAAGTGTTTTGCTTGAAAGTTGAACTATTTCTATTAAAAGTTAGTTATAGTAATTAATATCAATATAATATTTTATAATTATAATATCAACATTAATAATATATTTAATAATAATAATGATATCCATATTATATGCACCTGAAAAATATAACATCATAATCGACGCATGCATGAAATTATGAACCACGCGAAACTTCAAAACCGACAATTTCTTCAATTTCTTTTGAATGTGGATCAAGATATAAATAAAAGAAAACCGAAGTTTTCCCAAGCTTTCAGGTTGGCAATCATCGTGCAGCGAAAACCCTGAGAAAACCGAGGTTCGAGTCGTGCATTTTCGACTTACACACGAACTTATAGCAGTAATCATGCACCTTCTGTTTTGCGGCTTCCAAACGATAGGTATGGTGGGGGTAAATTTCTAGCTCGATCTGGCAGCTCTGATATTAATATCATATATATATATATAACTTTGTTTTTGTGATGTTCGGAAAATTCGCAACATCACAACTCTCCCCTCTTTAGAGAGGACCGAACCGGTCTCAAACCATAATGGGAAGCAAGGTAAATATACAAAAAATACAACAGCAAAAAAAAAGAAACAAAAACGAAAGGTAAGGTCCAAAATCCCATATGGCTAACCAAGATATTCAAAATAAAATAAAGTCAAATGAGGTGTTTTTCAATTAAGCTATGAACTCGGTACTCCTTAACAAAATGATACGAAAAACAGAATAGATAAGAATAAGAGAAATCAGATTAAAACAATGAAAAGAAACGAAACCAGAGCTTCAAGAGAAAGCGGAAAGCTGAGAGCTGAAATAAGATCTAAAATTAAGCGGTAGTGGGGTGAGTAGAAATTAAATAATTGCTAGAGTGTTTTCTTTTTTTTAACTTATTTTATTTGTGCAGTCTTTGTCTTAGAAATAAAGAGAGAAAAAGTAGAGTCTGGGGGAACAAAAAAAAGGGATTAGGTAGCCAATACTAAATGGTTGGTCCTGGAGGGCTGGTAGAAGTACGGGAACAGTAGAGACATTTGCTGGTGAAGAATCCAGGTTCTCCGAACTGGTAGCAAAAAACAGAGAGTGGTTGTGGGCACTGCGGGTAGCGATGCTCCGGATCTTCGCAGTTCCAACATCCGAACCGCGCGGAGGTGCGGAGAAATTCTAGGGCGCGGGGGTTAATATTTTTGTGTTTGGGAAGGTTTAAATCCAGGAGGGAGGGAATTTGTTTTTGTGGGGTTCGAGGTCTCGTTACGAAATTTTCTTTAAGGATGGGGTGGGGATCAGCGGAAACAGCAAAGGTAGGCCTAGGGGTAGTAGGTTTGGTGGGGGAGCGTCCCGTGTTGCTGCGGGGCCCGTAGTCCGCACGGCACGATGAGCACCAGAACCTCTGAAGAGGGTTCCGACTGTCCTTTAACGGATGGCTCTTCGAGGAACCAGGTCCTACCTCCTTCAAAAATCTTCCAACATTTCTACTCCCGTCGGAATTTTCTGGACGATAGCAGTGGAGGTGACAGTTGCGACTCTCCTCTGAGCGTCCTGGTCTTCTAACAGGGCTGGAAAGAAACCAGAGATATCTTCGCGAAGCTGATCTAACAACTAAGCGTATGGCTGTAGGTATTTCCAGCCGAAGCAAACTTCTTGGATATTGGGATCGGCCATTGGATCGATATCTAAGAGGGGGTACCGAACTATCGTTAGAGGATATACAAAGCTTGAGGTCTTGAATATGGGACTTGCCCATGAACTTGTAAGACAGGTCACAAAGTTCGTATACAGTGGGAGATAGCACTTTCGAAATTCTGTAGGGGCCAAGGTAGCAGGGAGATAGTTTTGCGGAAACATTATTAATTTTTGAAGAAGGGACTCAATAACGAGACAATACTAAATCTCCTTAATGGAACCTTTAATTCTCTGCGCCTCAGATTATAGTATTTAGATTGTTTTGCAAACGCGTCATCCAAATTTTGTATCACCCAATCACGCATATATTGGATCTTGTTCATTCTAACTTTCCAATATTCAGGATTTAAGGCTTCAATTTCGGTTACTGAGTTGACTTGTTTTTTAAGGGAATTTGTAGGTTGAGGATCTCGGCCAAAGTTTAGAAAAGCCGGGGAAGATTTGAGAGAAGATTCGTACGCGAATCGAAGCTCTGGAAGCTATTGATCCGACATCTTATGATTCTTGTCTAGGAAAGAAACGATTGTCGTTTTTAGAATTCTATTAACTCGTTCCACGGGATTCGCTTAGAGGTGGTATAGGGGTGTAGCGGTTTGGCAAATTTTGAATACATCGGCTAACGATGTATGTATCGTTCCCCAACGATTAATGATACACTTACGAAATGTGGCCTCTATTTTCTTGCCTGTTGCTGCACGCAAGGGTATAACTTCTATCCACTTCGTGAATAAATCCTGGATTACCAAGCTATATTGGAATCCATATTTACTTCGTGGAAGGGGGCCCATAATGTCAGCGGCTACCACTATCCAGGGTTCTTCTACTACACGATGTCCCATTTGACCAGCCGGTGCATATTGGTCAACTTTGCATATCTGACAAGTGCTGCACTGATTCACGTATTCATTTACGACTTTATAATAACCAGGCCAATAGTATTTTCCGTCAAGACGCATGTAAGTTTCATGGGTGCCTAGGTGGCCAGATTGAGGGTCATCGTGGGCTTCTATCAGAACGGACTCTTTTTCATCGTCAGCCGGTACTAATTTCCAGCCTGCAAGGTCATCTACGAAGTCAATTATCCAGGGGTTAGGTCGGTAGTGATACGAGGGTGGATTGATAAGTTTCCGGCCTGACCAAGAGATGGCGCCACTAGGCCTACCTTGAGGTGGCGTTCTATAGTACCATCCTTAGATAGCT
>NC_046659.1:20430167-20431931 GCF_010883055.1 Belonocnema kinseyi | reverse complement strand
GAGGGAGCTCTTCTTAATATTTTGACACCAAAATCATGTCGATACACCTTACCGACTGCGAGTAAAGCCACCCACGCTTTAACTTGACAGACTGTACTCCCTAGGCGTTTCTTTCACCGCTTGTGAGAATCAGAGCCGTATCTGTAGTATAAAAGGCCCCGAGAATGTCTCACTGTTTAGAAAGCCTGTATAAACAAAATGTTTTATTGATTTTAGATGTTATTTAACTATACTTAACTATATTATAGGCACGAAAATGTTAGAAAGCTTATTCAGATATTCTTTCAATTATAATGAAATTTATAGTATTATTCAGAGCTGCAGATCGAGCTAGATATCCCCACCATACCCACCGTTTGGGAGCACGACAATTGCCTATATGAAAGCTTGGAAAAACTTCGGTGGTCTTATATTTATATCTCGACCCACATTTCAAAGAAATTAGCGATTTTAATGTTTCGCGTGATTCTTAATTTCATGTATGCGACGATTTTGAGGTTATGTTTTTCAGGTGTATATAATATGGATATTATTACTATAATACATATTATTAATGTTATTATTATAATTATAAAATATTATAATAATATTAATGACTGGCTGACTAACTTTAAATAGAAATAGTTACAATTTCAACTAAAACAATTCGTTTTTTGCAAAAAAATAAATTATGAATAAAATACATGAATTTTAAAAAAATTAATTGTTTTTAACAAAATAGTTGAATTTCCAAACAAAAAATTAAATTTTCCTCCACAAAGCTGAATTGTATACTAAAAAAGGCATTTTTAATAAAATGCATGAATAACTTTGCACACAAGAAATTTATTTTCCACCAAGTCTAATTTTCTAAAAAAAAACTAATATTTAATCATAGTTAAATTTCCGATAAAGAAGATTAATGTTCTTGTTGTTAAAAACAAAATTTTGTATAAAATAGTTAAATATTCAGAAAACGAATTTTTTCAACTAAATTGATGAATCATCAACCAAAAACAATTACTGTAATCAATTGAAAATTTTTTAATTTTTTAATTTTTTTTGAATTCCTGTAAATTATAAAAATACATTGAAAATTCCTGGACATCTTTTAAAACATCCTCAAATATTTAAAATCATTAAAAATCTTTTGATATTTCTTGAGATTTTTAAAAGCTCTTGAAAATTCCTTGAAATTTTAAAAATACCCTAATATATTTAAAATCCTTTTAAATCTTATATGAAATGACTGTAATCAATTGAAAATTCCTTGGAATCTTTTAAAATTCTCTTAAATTTTTCAAATCTTTCAAAATATTTTGAAATACCTTGAACTTTTTTTATGGTTTCTAAAGTACATCTTGGAATTAAAAAAAAAATACCCTTCTAGAAATTTTGTTTATTCTTTGAAATTCCTGCAAATTATAAAAAATACATTGAAAAATCCTGGACATCTCTTAAAACATCCTTAAATATTTAAAATTCTTAAAAATCTTTTGAAATCCCTTGAAATTTTGTAAAGCTTCAGATGGAAATTTAGAAAATAGAAAAATTTCAAAACGTTAAATACTGAAATGTTTGTAGATAAGAGTTTTGAAAATGGGATCAATCAAAATTCAAAGCTTTCGAAATTTAATTTTTAAACATTTTCAAAGATGAAATATGAATAAATTTGAACTCGATGGGATTCAAGTCTTCAAAATTTGAATTTTAAGCTAGGAATTTTATTCACAAAAAATAAGTAATCATAAATAAATTGATGGCGTTCAATATTTGAAAGTATGC
>NC_046659.1:20419122-20430067 GCF_010883055.1 Belonocnema kinseyi | reverse complement strand
ATCAGCCTTGGAGGAGATTATGTTGAGAAATAAAAAAAAAATTCTTAAAAACGTTGTTTTTCTTGGTCAGGCCGGAAACTTATCAATCCACCCTCGTACAGTTTGTCGTCTGAGATTTTCCAGATAGGGAATCTCTCAGGGAAGTCGGATACTGCAAGGAATTGTCTCTCATACCAAGAAGGGACAGGGTCTTTAATGGAAAAAATTTCTTCAGGGGTTAGGGGTTCATACATTCTCGATAGGGCATCAGGGATGTGATGGGAAGAACCTTTTCTATGCAAAATGTCAAAGTCATATTCTACGAGAGAGAGTGACCATCTTGCTAATCGTCCAGTCGGATTTTTTAAATTGTGTAGCCACCGAAGAATATTATGGTCCGTAATGACCGTAAATTTGCAGCCCTCTAAATACGGCCTAAATTTCTGAATAGACCAAACTATCGCGAGACATTCTTTCTCGTTAGTTGAATATTTATGTTCAGCATCCGTTAAAGTTTTACTAGCAAAAAATATGACGTGTTCTTCATTATTATTGTTCTGAGTTAGAACGGCTCCCAGACCGATGTTGCTTGTATCAGTTTGTAATACAAAAGGGACCTCGAAATTAGGGCAAGCTAACACAGGTGCTTCTGATAAGCTACATTTAATTCTTTCGAAAGCGGATTGCTGTTCTTCATCCCAAATCCAACGCTGCTTCTTTTTTAATAGTGATGTCAAAGGACTAGCTAAAGTTGCATAATTTGGGATGGACTTGCGGTACCAACTTGAACGTCCTAGGAATCTACGTAGATCTTTAATGTTTCGAGGAATAGGATACTTTAAGATAGGTTCGATCTTATCGGGATCTGTCTGTAAATCGTTTTCGTTAACCAGAAAGCTAAGATAGTGAACCTGAGAGCAACAGAATTCGCACTTTTCTCTAATTATTTCCAAACCATCTGCCTTAATTTTATTTAGAACTTTAGATAGCCATTCGAGATGTTCTTTGAAAGTTTCCGTGACGATGATAATGTCATCTAAGTAAGCGAAAGCGTGAGGTTCTATTTCAGGGCCTATTATTTTATCCAAAAGAAGCTGAAAAGTCGCAGGGGCATTTGTCAGGCCTAACGGCATCCGTTTAAATTGGACCAAGCCACGCCCACGAACGGTGAATGCTGTCTTTTCACGACTACTTTTCTCTGGAGGCATTTGGTGAAATCCCTTCAGCAAGTCTATTTTGGAAATATACCTTGCGCTATTTAAGGGCTCGATAATGTCATGGTCCAACATTTTATCAACTTCGGAAGTGATCTCTTGCATGACTTTTGGGGACACTAAATAATATCTCTGCTTAATAGGGGGATGGTTGTTCACGTTGATAATATATTCTGTCAAATTAGTTAAACCAGGTCGTCCTGTAGGTTTGGGTAGTCCACATTGATTTTGAATATTTTCATTAAATCTAACCCTATTGCAAAATCAACTGGCAATGAGTTGAGAACTCGGAAAGAAACCACTTGTACCTGATCATGAAGTTCGACAGGGACCAAAATTTCGCGAGAAACTAATTCTACTTGACTATTGGCTACCACGACTCAACCTTCTGTTTTAACTGTTTTTAAATCTAAGCCTTTAAGAAATCTATAGCCGTCTAATACTACAAATGAGCGAGATGCACCACTGCCGAATAGAGCTTTAATCGGTTTTCCTAAGATTTTAAAAGCCTAAAACATTAACGGTTGAGGACCCAAGATGGTGGAGGAGCTATACGGAAGTTCAAAGAGATTGTATACGGGGGTGGAAGTTTTGGAAGAAGGTTCCACTTCCAGAATTTCATAAGAAGTTTCCGGTAGATCTATATTAGGGTTAAACTGTTCTAAATTAAGTTGAATGAATTCCGAGAATGGAGTAGATAAAGAAGGGGTGTGATCCAATGATAGAATATTCGAGACAGGGATCGGTAAGACAGAATTTTTGAGTAATAAGGATTCTTTAGGAGTATTAATTTGCCCTGTTTTTAAATTTAAAATGGCAATACTTAGTTGATCTCAATCTATAAAGTCGCTTAAAAAAGGATTACTCAGAAGAATTGTAGATAATTTCGAATTAATGGTTTTAATTCGGATATCTGGAATATGGAAGGCCCCTTCGATTTTCTTTGCGTTAATGAAAATCATACCTTCAACATTGAAAAAAGATATATCGCTATCTTTAGGTTTATATACATCCTTAAATTAAAAATATTTAATTTCGTTGTGTAAATACTCGACTGCGATTAGTTTTATTATTTCACTAGGCTTAAACCTATTGTTTCTCTTAGCGGGGGCTTTAGTTTTTAAAAAGGTTTCCTCTAAATCCACTGGAAGGGTATTCGCCCTACGATACACCTCAGTACTCAATTTCCCGAGCATTTAGGACAATCAGGTTTGATCACATTTTTTCTACTGCATTTCAAACAGAACCTTTTTATAAAGTCCTTACACTCTGTATATCTATGTCCTGAGTTATCACAGTTCCAACATTTAAAATTAGAACTATTTTCCTTAAAAGAGGCATTATTGTCTGAAGGGGGGCGGAGAAATCTTGGACGTGAGTGGTTTTGGATCGGAAGGAGGGGTACTTGGACTATTTTGTGATTTTACTCTATTATTTGTCTTATTATCTTTCTTGTATATTGACAAATAAGCAAAATCAATCGGTTCTTCTAAAAGAGGAGACTCACTATCCTCATCCAGAAATGTGAACCTCTCTTGATACATATCGTTTCGATTATTGGGCCTTTTGTTTTTGGGATCCTTATATATGAGGTCCGGTAGTAACGACCGCTCTGGAACGGGGGGAAGTTTATAATTCCTTGCCACGCGATAGCTCTTTTGGGCCACATTGGCAAGATACTCGAGTTCGGCAAAATCTCGGAAATCATTCCTATGCATGGCTAAATGTAGTCTGGGTAAAAGATTCCTATGAGCGTAACTAACTTTCTCCGATTCCGACAAACTAGGGGTTTATTTATCAAACATGGCCCTCATGCACGTCAAGTAATCGGAAACGGACTCTTTCTCATCTTGAGTTCTATGGTGGATCTCTTGTTTGAGTTCAAACTGAAAATCCGAATCGCAGAACCTACCTATGAAAGCCACCGCGAATTGATGGTAATGTTTCCATAAATGCTTGGACCCTATAAACCAGTTGAGAGCAATACCTGATAAAAAAAAAAGGAATTACTCTCAACAAATCATCATCATCAACAGGCACAAGATCGCGGCCTTTCTGAATTCACATCAAGAACACATCCGAATCTTCATGGCGTGCACCGGAATATTTAATATTCAATTTACGCATGATCTCGTACGTCCGGGATGGACTAGAGGGATACAAGTATGGGGTCCTCTTGGTCAATAAAGATTCTAACTTCCTACAGTCTCTATAATCTTTAGATTACGCAAATTTACAAAACAAAAAAAAACAATTTAAAATGAAAAGTAGCAATCAGAATTACAATAACAATTAATCGTATGCGGAAAGGGGGAAATAATCTCCGTCGGAACAATTTTAAAGAAATATCGGAAAACTTATAGCACACCGAAATTTCAAGATATAAAACGAAGTCATTTTTAAGTTTAACTCGTCCATAAGGGAAAGGGGAATGATCTCAGCTAATACAATTTTACAGGAATATATATATATATATGTACTTACATATTATAAATATTATATTATATATATATATATATATACATATTTTGCCCTTGAGTACAATTATTTTTTAAAAAACAAGAAATATAATCAATATATTAGGACTTAATTCCTTGGCCATAAATAAAAGGATGAAGATCCTACCTTAGTACAAATTAATCAGCGAATCGTCGGGGAGCACGTGTTTCGCACCTTGAGTTGACAAACTAGACTGATTTCGGAATCTACGTATGCTAACGCGATCAAACGTGATTGATGGGCGAAATAATAAGTGTCGTACGCAGAGGACTAATTTTAATTGCTACGGTCAAGTGTGAGATCCTCATGTAGGCTCATTTCCATTGGTCTGCCTATCGCCTTTTCTTCTCTTCGTTGTGTCTTCGTCTGCCTCGCTGAACCAAGTCATCGACCAAGTTTCTTTCCTTTTTCTCCAAAAGCGGGAAAAGCGATCCTTGGAAAGTCGAGGCTAGCGGGGTGGCTAAATGCACTCATGTGCGAGAAGTAGTGAATGGAAGTCCATGCTTCAAACGGCAGATGTGATTTTGGACTCCATGAGTCCCAAAACAATAGATAAAACAAATGAAATCAACAGCCAGAAATAAAATAAAATATGCAAGGTGGCGAAATTACATACTTTATCCATAATTAAGCTGGTAATCGCCTTGGTCCATTTTCACCAGAGACAAGTCGTGGATCTCAGACGGCCAAAGAAACAGAGCAGATACGATAATCCAGCAGGGAGAGACAGAAGAAGAATACGCATAAGGTCACAAGACAGAAGAAGCCTCGCTAAGGTGGAGGTGACTACAGACCCTAATCGATGACGCAATGTGAGGTGGTGGAAACCTTCACGATTCACCACTCAAGACCGCGAAATTCGAAAGCTCTTATAGCGTCTTTTTTAGCGAAAAAAAAGAAAAACAAAAAAATGAAACACGGGCAAATAAATCTTAAATCTAAAAAAAAATAACAATAAGGAATGCCGAATTTACTCTCGATGCAAACCAAGCGTATTTTACTAAATTTTAGAGTAACTTTGTGTTAGCCGTGTTCGGGAAATCCGCAACATCACAATACATGTGTGTGTTGTGTGTGCGTGTTTACAATTGTATTATTATTAAATTTTTTACATCAAACAATTTGAAAATAAGTTCAACAAAATGATTATCAAAATAATATCTATTATGCCATTTTCTTCCACAAACTTCAATGTCCAATAATTTGGCAACGCCATTATGTTAAAAAAAAAGTTGCCCTGAATTGTGCTAGGTTTGTGCCCAATTATGCCGCAAACATTTTTTTTAAAGTTAAAATTTTAGTTAGAATTAAAAAAAAAAATTTTCTTGGCCAGAAACGCCATTTTGTTTTTTCGAAAGAATCAGAGTTGTGCTGAATTGTGCTAGGCTTGTAGTCCATCGTGCCGCAAATTTTTTGTTAATAAATGAAAATTGGAGCCAATATTACAAAAAAGCTTTACCGGGCCAGAAACGCCATTTTGTTTTTTCGAAAAAAATAATATACTGAATCGTTTTATGCCATGTTTTGTGACATTACAAAGAAGAATTCTTGAAAAGCCAATTTCAAAAATCTGAAAGTTGTGCTGGGTTGTGCTAGGCGTGCAAAATAATTATTGTCCTACACACCTTTTACTCAGGTCTATATTTTTAAATGAAATACAAGTTTCTTTTTCATAATAATAATTTTTAAAATACAAAATTTTTCAAAATATGAATTCCGAAAATTTGAAAGTTGTGCTCGGATGTGCTAGACGTGCAAAACAATTATTGTTTCACCCACTTTTTACTAAAGTCTATATTTTTAAGGAAATGCTAGTTTCTTATTCATCAGAATAATTTTTGAAATACAAAAATTTTTCAAAAGGAAAATTTCGAAAATCTTAAAGTTGTACTGGGTTGTGCTAGACATGCAAAACAATTATTGTTTCACTCACTTTTTACTCAAGTCTATATTTTTTAAGCTAGTACAACCTGAAATGACTTTCAGATTTTTGGAATTCGCATTTTAAAACTTTTTTCATTTTAAAAATCATTCTCACGAAAAAGAAACTAGTATTTCCTAAAAAAATCTAGACCTGAATAAAAAGGCTGTGAGACAATAATTGTTTTGCACGCCTAGCACAACCCAGCACAACTTTCAGATTTTCGATATTCACATTTTAAAATTTTTGGGATTTTAAACATTATTCTGCTGAAAAAGAAACCACTATTTCATTTTAAAACATTTACCTGAGTAAAACTGTGTAGTGCTATAATTGTTCTGCACGCGTAGAATAATCCAACACAACTTTCAGATTTGTAAAAATTTGCATTTAAAAAATTCTTCTTTTTAATGTCAAAAACATGGTTTTTTGTTAATTTCGGTTCAAATTTTTACTTAAAAAAAAAACTTTTACAACACAATTGAGCACAAGCCTAGGACAATTCAGCATATTATTTTTTTCGAAAATACAAAATAGCGTTTCTGGCTCAGTACAGTTTTTTGGCATATCGGCTCCCATTTTCATTTTTTTGAAATAAATTTGGGGCACGATGTACCACGAGCCTAGCACAATTCAGCCCAACTCCCATTTTTTCGAGAAAACAAAGTGACGTTTCTGGCCAATAAAAAGTTTTGTTTTAATTGTGAATTTGTCACATTTAGTAAGCTTTCATATTCTTTATTCAAATTATGAGCTTTGAGAATGAGAAGATTTCAAATCTTCAGTCCATCAAAATTGAGTGATCGTAATGTTAGAGCCTTTCAAAGTAAAAAACTAGGCAATTTTATTCAGAATTTTATAAATCCTATGAAATTAGTTTTTAAATACAGATAGCTTTAACATTTTCTATTAACAATTTCTAATTTTTGCAGCCTATAAACTTTTAGGCTTATAAAATTTGTATTCTTTTCAAGTAAAATTTACAACATTTGAATTCCATTGAAGAGACGGTACATTCTAAACTTTTCATTCTTTTCGAAGCTACTAAAATTAAAAATCTGTAAATTCAAAATCGGCTGCCTACAAAATTAAATTCTAATTCAGTTTGTAAATGTGAAAGATCAGTAGTTCCTAAATTTAAAAAAGTGGACATTTGAAATTAAAACCCTTAGACTGTACCATCTCCACAATGAAATTTAGTTTCTAAAACTTAGGAATCTTCAAACTTTAATGTTAAACTTTATAAGCATCGCAATCAAAATAAAAAAAAATGTTTTCAAGGTTATGAAAAAAAGAATAGTTCAGTTGACAGGAAATTGCAATTTATTTAGAATATTATTTCTTTTTTTCTACCCTCCTTAAAATCATATCCAAGTTTTTGCTATGTACCAGTATCCATGACGTAGTTTGTTTCTGCTGGTGATGATTACACCAGAAGAAAGCTCTTTATAGTCTAAAATATAATAATTATAACAATTTTCGACAAATACTTTGTATGCGTGCAAATCCCCGCATTACCTCTCGTTTTCTGCGACTGTCGGCGAAGTTCTATAAGCTGAGTTGTCTCAGTTCTTTGATTTCTCGTCTCTTAAATTATCTTTAGCAAGAAATGTAAAACTCCGTTTGAAATAATATAAAATCTAATCAACTTTATCCTATAATGTACAAAATTATATTTTAAAACCTATCACTTTCAAATTCCTCAACTGTCATGTAAACTCTAGAGCAACTCTTTCAGATATTGTTAACCTTTAGATTATTTCTTAGAGAAGATCGCTTAGTTCATAAAATACTTTCACATAAGAATTACTCAACTTTTTTGCTGCGACTCAGTTTTTATATATTAGTAGACATTATTCTACATCACATAAATAGTTTTCTGTTATTTCTTTAAAGTCATTGAAACATTTGAAGACTTTTATCTCTGCCCAAGATTCTTCAAATAAACGCCTAAATTTTAGGCGACAAAATTTTTTCGTGTATAATTAAAAATTTTTGTGGGGTAGTTTACCTCCAAAATTTTTTGTTGACTCAATTGATAAAATGACATTTTTCATCTCTTATTGTGAGGATATTTTTCGAGTTGGTTTGATTGTGAAAGATTCTGTTATTATATGTAAAACAATTAAATGGGTATTTGGTACCACACTATTCGGGGGTGGTTTTTATCCCCTTAAAACCATTTTGGCCACGTAAAAAAATACTTGTCGCTTAGTTTTTTTAGTACTACAACATATGTGGGAACAAAGAAAATCTGAGGGGGGCACCTACATAGGGTTCCTTGTAAGTTGCAAATGTAAATTAAGAGCGCGATTAAATATTTTGTAAGTAATGAGTATTCATGCAAAGAAGCAGTTTTTTGCAACAAACCACAGCCAACTGTGCGAATCTTAACGGATCGAAGCATTTCCTTAAATAATCATGAGGAATCTTACGTTAGTTGAGAACTGCATCGATTTCAATATGTTTAAAAGCTGAAAGAAAATTGAAATCGCAGATCAAATTCTTAAAATTACTTTTTTAAGATTATTTGTTTATATTATGTTTATATTATATATATATATAGGGTGTCTAATAAGTCCCGGGACGGTTGGATATTTCCTCAGGTAAAATATTTTTCAAAAAGTGAAGGTCATTCCTGAAGAAAATTTCAACGAGTAATTCAATGGTAACCTTCATTTTGACCTTGAAGTTAAACTTCATGGCTTTTTGAAGGTCGACTTGATGATCTTCAAGGTTTTTTCAAGGTTTTTTCCAAGAAGTTTACGTTTACGTTTATCATTACCCAGGAACAACGACGTGGACTTAGTAAATTCTGTTCCCTTTGGGGTGCTTGATTAGCGTGAGTCCGGAGTGCCTTTCACGTTTCGGGGTGCTTAATTAGCGAGAGTCCCCTTGCCTCTCACGCTTTAATAAAGATGTTCGAACTGAAAACCTTAAGCTTCTTAACAAAAGACTATGCGATTTTCAAAATGAGTTACAGCATTACGAATCATCTCCCTATCAATCAAAGTAGCCTGTTGCAGAATACGATTCTGCAATTCGTCTAAGCTTTGCGGTTGCGTTGAGTATACTTTGCTCCTTAAATAACCCCAAAGAAAATATTCGAGAAGCGTCAGATCAGGGGATCTAGAGGGCCACTCGATTTCACCCCTTCTTCCAATCCACCTTTGAGGGAACTGAGTATCCAAATATGCTCGAACCTCCCTATCATAATGAGCTGCTGCTCCGTCCTGATGGAACCAAATATTTTTAAAATTATCGCCTGTAATCTCCCTTATTCTTGCTACAATTTGGTTTCTGAGAAGCTCTTCATATGCACGGGCATTGAGATTACCATCGATGAAGAAAGGGCCTATCAATGTATTATTCAAGATACCAGCCCAAAAATTATTCTTTTGTGGATCTTGTGTGTGACTCTCCAACATCCAATCAGGATTTGTGTCGGACCAATATCTATAATTTTGCCTGTTAACTTCACATTTTAAAGTGAAAGTAGATTCATCTGAAAATACTGTATTGTAAAAGGAAATAGGATCTCTATCAATTCTGTCCATCATAATTTCACAAAATTCAACCCGACGATCAGGATCGTCTTCATTGAGCTCTTGTACCAGATGAACTTTGTAAGGATGGAAATTAATGCTTTTTAAAATATTTCGCACTGTCTCAGGAGCAACGTCACGCTCATCACTAGCTCGACATAAACTAAGGTGTGGGTTTTCAACAAATGCTTGGGCTATGTCCATCTGCATTTCCTCAGATCCTGCAGATTTTGGCCGACCAGTTATCTGAAGGTCCTTGATAGATCCATGATTCATAAAGCGCCTAACAGTTCTTTCAATTGTTAATTTTGAGACAGGATTAAACTTTTCTCCATTACGAAAAGTGCGTTGAAAAAGCAAACGAACTTGATCATAAGATCGAACTCGTTCTCCCCAACCACGCATCATTAATACTGATACCCTCTCTTGTTCCGAAAGTTTAGCTTGCGCCATAGACATCTTTTAGTGAAAGATAGTATGTATGTACTCGTAATACGTAAATTTAGTTTCGATTCGTAATATTCGTATGGAAAAACGGTATAGGACTTATGGTATCGCCTTAGGTATTGACTTAGGTATCAAAAAACGGCATAGAACTGTATAACTCTTCGGGGAGAAACAGAACTCTCACCAGAACACTTAGAATTACACTTCAGGAATTACACCGTCCTCTTGGAAAACTTTGTTAATTTCAAATAACCTCTAACTGACCTTGAACGTTACAATTGACTATGACTTAAGTACGTACCTGAACGTAGCATTTTCTGCCCTATCGATTGCAGATGTAATAAAAGGGGGTTTCCTTTTAAAAAATAAAGTTGACCTTCAAAAAACCATGAAGGTCAACTTCACGGTCAAAACGAAGGTCACCATTGAATTCCTCGTAGAAATTTACTGTAGGAATGATCTTCACTATTTCGAAAAATATTTTACCTCAGGAAATACCCAATCGTCCCGGGACTTTCTAGACACCCTGTGTCTATATATATATATATATGTGTGTGTGTGTGTGTATGGCTTTCACCCAGAAGGCTCGGGTTCGATTCCCGGTACCGGAACCATGCGGTTCGGTTTTGATTCCTCTAGAATCAAACTGAAGGGTCTATGACAAAGCCACCGAACGCGTCCTCGGGTTGCGGATAGAGAGTCCCTGTACCTAGGCTTTCTGCTGAACATGGTTAAAAAAATAAATAGGCAGTCGCGGACAATTGTCCAGGGGTGGTCCCGAAGGAATTAACCCCCAAGCGGAGGTGTGAAAACCGTGCCGAAAGCTTAATGGCACCTGGATGAGGTTTCTAGAACGGTGATTATGGGATACCGGGCGACCTCTCAGAGTACGCAGCCTTATCCTTGCATGCGGGGCTCTACAAGGATGGACGAACCCGTTTCCCTAGCTTCTCGTGGGAAAAACAATGACAAAACCAAACATAGTTGTAGTAAGTGCGGTTCAAAACAACAGAACGCACAGGACTCCCGACAATGGGTCAGCCAACAATGACGACCAATCTAGAGCTGGGGGAGCCAATGAAAATGGATTCAATGCGATGGATCGGCGGGATCTCGTGACCTTTGAGTGGACGGAGCGGCTGAATCACGACTTGCTAGACTGCTACGATGTGAGTGTGGCCCGTGAACGGGGTTACATGGCACGGCTGCATGCTCTGTGGTGCGAGAAACACCTTGGACTATCGCACTTTTCGTAGCAACGTCTGCGAAACCATGCTGAACTACTCCGTAAAAGGGGCTATGTAAGCGGAACGCCTACTCTACCACAGCTAGAACAAGCC
>NC_046659.1:20409197-20419022 GCF_010883055.1 Belonocnema kinseyi | reverse complement strand
TAATAGCCTAAAAAGCATCCCTGCGTGTCAACAAGATGCTAGAACACTTGCGGGAAAAATGCAGAAGGCGGTTGTCCTTGGGTCGCTCCGTGTTCTTAGGGTGCACGAGGCTTTTGCTGGATAGGGGCGAAAACCCAGTTTCCCGTGGTGTGTTGATGTTCTTTGGTTTCGAAGAGGGCGAAAATTCTGAAAGGCGATTTTACAAAATATTATAGAGCTATGTATTTTACAAACATTAAGGATTACCTGAATGAGACGAACCTGAAGCGCCTAAAGTACAAGTGCACATACCTCTCATTGTTAAGGGATTAATGATGGGTCCTCGATATTTTCGCTATTTTCGTCTGGAGAGCAATAATGGGTAGTAATAGTAAATTAAAAAATGTTTAATTTTGATTATAGTAAAGATTATTCTAAATTCTAAGGGACTTGAAGAAATCACGCTTTAAAATAGATGCAAAACTTCATAAATCTGAAAATTGCGCAGCAACATGCCGGCCCCTTTGAACTCGTTGCTAAGATTCGATAGGTAGGTAGGTAAATTTGTAGAATTTAAAAACGAATAATAAAGCATACACAATAAAGTACAAAATACAATGCGTTATAAGATCAGAATATTTTAAGACAGTATATGTTCAAATTAGTCGAAATAAATGCTGAGGTTTAGATATAAGTTAATGCTAATTGTGACCGTCTTGCATATTCGTTGTCATTACATTGCGATAGGAAGCGACGACAGTTTTTTCACGCTAAGTTCGTATTCTCCTTGTGTAGTTTTCACACTTACTATACGGATAATGGTTGATTGTCGCCGCGAGTCGTGACAATCGTGCCGATTTGAATATCGGTAGTGAATTCCTAGTGCCTCTTCTTACGCACGGTCAATTCATGGAGATTTTCCTTTTAACAGCTATTCCAAAAGCGTTGTTTCATGTGCTGGATTTGCTACCATAGCAACAGTTTACTGGGCAGCTAACATTTTGTGTCTAACAAAAGTCTAAAAAGTCTAACAAATTTTGCTCGGGTATGCTTGTTATTGAGTCACCTATCAAAAAATGGCCCAGAGTTAAAGTGAATAGATCGTTAGGTTCAGAGGATATAGGCGTTAATAGACGTGAATTCAGGATATTCTCTATCTCAGTAGCGACGGTCCTGAATCATTCGTAAGTCAGTAGTTTTTTTCCGATAACACGTATCAAGTGACGTATGAACGGTTTAACTGTGGCTTTCCAGAGTCCACCGAAATATGCCAAACGCGGGGGATAAAAGGCCCATTGATTTCATCGCCTGCAAGAACGCGATAGATTTTGTTGTTATTTTCTGGCAAGAAATTAAACATTTCAGCGAGTTCACGTTGAGCACCCTTGAAATTGATAGCTTTATCGGAGTAGAAATTAGAGCTTTTTTCGCGTTTAGGAAAGAATTGTTTTAAGCATTCTAAAAAGGCTTCGGTTGTTAGAATCCTAACGATTTCGATCTACACGGCTTTAGTCGCGAAACAAACGAAAATAGCAGCGTATATTTTGAATTTGTTTCGATTTTGATGCTTTCTTTCTTTTATTGTGAAGGGCTCGCTATAATCAATTCCGATATGTAGAAAGGCTCTTTCGAAGATGGTTCGGTTCGCATTACGTAGTTTGTGAATGATACCTAAATGGGGGTTCGAAGTTTTACGCAACGACAAATGACACATCTTTAAATTGTGTTTTGAATGGTAACTCTTTCGTCAATAAGTCAGTATTCATTTTAAATGACGTTTAATGTTCCCTGCGCACCAGCTCGAAATAATCTCATATGCTGTTCATGTATGATAAGATTCGTTACACGGTAATTTTTTGGTAAAAGAATTGGATGCTTTTGCGAATATGTTAAATCAGTTTGTCTAAGTCTACGCCCCACTCTGAGAATGTCTTCCGAATCGAGAAAGGGAGTGAGATGAGTTAACATTCCCTTCAGTTCAAAAATTATTCGTGTTGAAAGAGTTTTATCACACACATCTTCGCTTTCTTAAGTTCTCTTGCACAGAAACTTACGCAATAAGCTACTACACGTTTTAGCTAAGTAAAATATCCCACTCTATTAAAGAGTTTGTTCACGACTTCGTTCGTATAGGCTTAATTGAAAAAAGTGCCGTCTTTCATTCCCTGGGAAATTTTTCAGCTAGAAAATCAGATAAAGCCCAATCTTCTTCATTATTGTTAATCCATGGTGGGTCATGTAGATAAAAGAAGTTATCGATAAACTCATTCGGGAAGAGGTCCCGCGTTACCATATCCGCGGGGTTATGTTCAGTGTGTAAATGACACCAGTCACAAGAGGTTTTTAATGATTGAATTTCGTACACACGATTTCCTTCGAAAGTTTACAAAGTGTGTGGAGAACTTTGAATGTAGTTGAGTGTGATCGTACAATCAGACCAAAGGACAGTTTTCTCGATTGATAATCTGCGCAAGGTCCGTCAGGCAAATTATGTGAGCGTCAAGTTGTGGTGTGCAGTTCATGCTTTTGCAGTAGAAAATTGCATTGAAATCTATAATATCTGTTAAAGTTGTTTGCCTGTTAAAGCCTGTTAAAGTTATTTGCAAAGTTTATTTGTAAAAATATTATGGAATTTAGTTTCTTTAGATAATAAGATACATCATTTTGTACAATTATGAGTGTTTTTAAAAGAAAGGACAAAAACTTTGGCGGAAAGGAATACCATCGACATTGTGTCGTTATGTGCATTTCATCAGTTCACGAATTTACCAAATTCATTCTGGGGTTTCGGTAATTGATTTTTGAGGTTTGGGAATCCAAAATCAATTTAAAAGATATTGAATAGTAAAGTTTCTTAGAAGGCGATGTTCTAGAAATGAAGAAATCAAATAGCCATCACCTGAACATGGCCATCAATAAAAAAAAACGAAACTTTAAATTTTAAGCTGAAAAACGTCCGTTATGACAAAATTGAAGGGAAGAATAACGTTAATTTTTTAAACCCCTACAAGATTAATATAAAAAATTTTGTAATTTTCTTGAAAAGTCTAAAGTTCAAATTTAGACTTCACAAAATAGAATAAAAAATTGGAAGCGATGCACTTCATCGGCACATATGCGCCTCGCACGAGGTGCGACACATGTATCACGCATATGCGGACTCATCTGTTTGGTGACCTGCGTGACACACCTGACTGTTTATTCGCACTCGTTCCTGCACTGTGCATGGCGCCGTGTACGCATATTGTTATCTATTGATAATTGATATATGATACTTAATAATTGATATGTAAGAAATATCAAATATTTAATTGATTTCAGTAAATTTGAAAAGAGCTTAGAAAAATTGAATGTAATTCAAAAAGAAATTTCCTAAAGTGACTAAATAAATAAATCATAAATAATGAATTATTTTTATCGAAAAAATAATGATTATAATATAAAAAATCTGGCTTCTGCACGGGCACATTTTCTTTTCGCATGCTTCGCAAGCAGGTCGATAGGTCTTTCCATTATTCCCACATTCGTGCACAGACCTTTCAAAATTAAGGATCAACGAATAGACAACTGTAATTTTTCGATTGTGAACTCTCTTTTGTTAAAGCCCTTTCGGCTTTAGCGAACACACTCTCGTTACGTATCTCGTGCTTCGCATTAGACTTTGCCCAAAATGTCAAATTTTCTGCGTTACGCCCAACACTTTTATATCAAACATAATACATTTTTATGTACCTCTGTCTAGGTTTGGGTATTTAGATTTTGAAAATAAATTACAAATTGTATTTATCATGGTTACTTTAATATTTTTTTCTTATTTTGCGCTAAATTTTATTCTTAGCTGCGCTGAAACATGCATTATTTTAATAAATTTATGTCATTACAATTCATAATTTACATGGAAATTGAAACAGTCTTATTCTTATTGCCTTGTCTTTATAATTTTTTTAGTTTCAATCTACTTATTTTTAGGTGCACAATTTCTGACAATCTATCTTTTTCTGTATCTTGTTTTGTTTTCCACAAAATGGAGTAATTGCTTTTTCATTAGTTGTTTTTGTGACAAAAATATTAATTTTCGATTTTATGTTATAAAAATTAAAAAAGTTGTTCAGATATTCTTGTAGGCCTTTGAAAATTAACTTTTTTCTTTATTGACTTTTTCTCATAACACGCTTTTTTGGTTGCATATGTTCATTTTCGTTTAGTTTTTTGGATTTTGAAAATGCTATAACTTTAGTCATTTTTATTTTATCAAAAGAAGTAATGGGTATAAATTGTTTGTACTTTGGCCTTCTATGAATAGCTTTCGAACGAATTTTTAAATATCAAAAAAGTGGTCTCAAAAATTTTCAAAATGCTCCAACTTTTTAAAATTTGTTTTAAAAAAAGCTGGCTAACAATCTCGTCCTTTCTCAACGACAACGACGTCAGACAGACACCGACGTAAAAACGATTTTTTCTAACAATCCCGTTAACGTCTGAGAATATTTCCTGAAATCCTACAAAATGCATTAAAATACCTTGAAATTCTGGAAAGAAATTGATTAAATCCTTTGAAATAATTCAGATCCTTAGAAATTTCTTCGAAACTGTTGAAATCAATTAAAGATTCCTTTGAATCTTTGTCAATTCCCTACAATACTTTCACTTCTTTGAAATATTTTTAAATCCCTTTAAACTCTTTAAAACTCTTGAAAATTAATTTCAATCTTCTGAAATATCCTAATATATATTTCCAATCCTTTGAAATCGCATTAAATTACTGAAATGAATGGAAAATTCCTCGGTGTATTTTTAAACATCCCAAAATATGTCAAAGTCTTAAAATTCTTTTGGAATCCCTTGCAATCTTTTAAAGCTCTTGAAAATTTCTTGAAATGATTAATTATGCCGTAAAATATGTAAAATCCTTTGAAAATTTTTGAAATCACTCCAAATGATTAAATTTCATTCAAAATACACCAAGATATTCCAATTCCTTTAAAATCTACTGAAATCCCTGGATATTTTTTGAAGCTCTAGAAAATAAATTGAAATTTTTAAACTGCCGTAAAATCATTCAATTTTTTTTGCATTCACTTCAAATTATTTATTATTATTATCCCTGAAATCATTCAAAGTCTCGGAAATCTTGTGAAATAACTTAAAATCTTTAAAAATGCGCTCAAACCTTACAGGTCCTATAAAATCAGTCCCTTGGAACATTTTAAAATATACTATAACCGTAAAGATTTTAAAAAAATTTTCCGCACCTTTCAAAATTCTTTACAACCTCATGATTTTCTTTCAAATCCCTTTAAATCTTTGGAATCCTAGGAAATGCATTAAAAATGAAGTTTTTTTTAATACTTTTAAATTCTTTGACGTATACTATACTTATCTCAAGTTCAGGAAAAATTAACCGATTTCGTAATTCCTAAATAACTTTTTTGAATCGAATACCTCAAATTCCCTTGGCACCAAAATCCTTCGATTTTCCCTGATTTTCAGGATTCTTCTAACCTGCGGACCTCCTGTTACATCAATTTATCAATTTTAATTAAATAGAGAAAAAATCAAAAATTAATAAAAGTATGAAAATACTACATTACTGGTTTCAGACAGTCGGCTTTGTTTCTTTCAGTAATTTTTAAGGCAGTCTGCTTCTCTGTTTGATAAATTCTGGTTAATCCAGCTTCTTCGATTATCGAGCATCGAGCATCAACTGAATCGAGCATAACAGATCTTTAACTCGTGTCCTTAGCACATTGGAACCATTGATCATGTATTTGTTTTTTCCGCCGATCGCCACCTTATGAGTTATAACTACCTATTTGGTGAATGTATTCTCATGTGTACTGTATACTCATGCATTTTCTTTAAACGATGCGTTAACTATGCGTATTGCAGCATGGGGGCCGCACGATGTGAGAGAGCGTGGTATATCTGCTTGGTATATCTCGCAGTAACATGCGGATTTAAAAGCAAATTCTGTAACTTTCATGAGTCTTCTTTTTAGACTAACTATTTAGAAGTTTTCTTTCAAATATTATATAACGTATTTAATTTATGCTGATACAGTTTTAAGAAGTCGAAATTCTGAGATGTAATCATTTTTTGATTTGAAATGTGGAACATTAATTTATATTATCTAAAAATTTATTTGCTTTGAAAGGATACTATCTTTCTAAAACTTACTCTAAAACTCCGCCGTTTAAAATATCGGACGCGCCTGTAAGCTGCTCAGGCATGTAAGACCTGTAAGCTGCACAAGTTTGCCTCAAGAGAACTAAAGTTCTTTTATTGTACGCATACTTTTAGCGACGTCGAAACCAGAACCTATTCTCAATATCGTATTGCCTTATTTTACTCAGCAAATACTAGAATTATTTCTTTTTAGATAATTATGATCTATTCTCGTTTAAAATTTTAAAAATTTAAATTAGACCAAAATCCAAATTAAAAATCCCATTTAACGTCCAAGAATCAAATTGATGCAAAATCCTGCTAAATAGAAAAAGAATCCAACGACCAAATTTGAACCGCAACAAATAAACAAAAACCAAAAATCTTATTGTAATCTTAAAAAAAAAACAAATGAAATTTCCGGACAAAAATAAAAAAGAGGAAAGACAAATGAGAAGGCAGCCAACCACATCCCCTTCCTTCTCTTTTTCTTTCTTTCGTCTTTTTTATTTTTATTATCATCAAATTAAAATAAAATAAAAATAAAAAACATAAACAAATAAATAAAATTGCATTACCAATGTTTCAGTACTCGTACAGTACCCTTATCAAGGCAAGAAAAATTTAAATGGTAGAAATTGACAGCACCCACGAACAGGTGCTCTCTCTTTGATACCTGAGAATCGAATGAGGGTAAGTAGGCCAATCTGTTGTAAACACAATATAAATATCTGTCACAATTACATCAGAAATAGAGAAAGTAAAAGAAAAACAGAAATCATGAAACAGCTTCGTTAAATGTAATTAATCATATTAGCATAACTGTTGTTCAACTTATCCAAAGCGGTTATTAAATTAATAGGTAACTTTTTTTCTTTTTCAATATAAAGCATTTCCATGAATTCCCTCTTTCTCTCATTACTTTCACTATGCAAAATTTGAATATTATCCCAGTCAAACTCATGGTCAATATCAACAAATTCCTTCGTATGTCTGGCAAGAACACTCTTGTAACAGCGTCCGAAACGAATATCACTTTTGTGTTCCCCTATCCTAGTGAAGAAGTCTACCAGTCTATTCCACGTAACTTTAAACAGTTTTAAATTCCCACTACCAAAATCATCCATCAAAGATGCCTCAAGTCATTTGAACCCTTTAAAGTCAAAAATTTCCAGAACCGAATCAGGAGTTTCCTTACAACCAGATGAAACTACCGATCTTTCAAAGCATCAGATTCTCCTTAATCAAAGAACCCCAAGCAGCGATGTTAAACATGACAACAAACCCTCCAATCCGACTCATCAGCAAACCAATGTTCAAGAGCAAGACTTAAACCGACATAGGATTCTTGAAGAAGGAGGCAAAGATCTCTAGCCTGTGAATCCGACAGACACTCAAACCCCCGACCTAGCAACAGACACTCCCAGACCAGGCCAAGGTTCCAGCAAGCGTGTGACAATAAGTAAGGCAAAACAAATGAAGGAAATAGCAAAAGATGTTGAATCAAACATACACAAAACTCCCATCTTGGATCAGCAGGATTTCCGAAACAAGGTGTTACACCTATCAAAGAGCTTTGCTGAGAAAAACAGTTTGCACATCAGTACCATTGATCGCAAAACCTCCAAAGGTTTCATGATGACTAAAGAGTCTTTGATTCAGGAGAATCTGATGCTTTGGAAGGTCGGTAGCTTCATCTGCTTGTAAGGAAACTTCTGGTTCGCTTCTGGTTCTGGAAATTTTTGACTTCAAAAGGTTCAAATAATTTGAGGCATCTTTGATGGGTGAATTTAGTAGTGGGAATTTAAAATTTAAAGTTACAAGAGTGTTCTTGCTAGACATACAAAGGCTTTTGTTGATGTTGACCATGAGTTTGTCTAGGATAATGTTCAAATTTTGCATAGTGAAAGTAATGAGAGAAAGAGGGAATTCATGGAAATGCTTTGTATTAAAAAACATAAAAAGTTATTAATTAATTTAAAAACCAATTTGGATAAGTTGAACAAAAGTTATGCTAATATGATTAATTACATTTAACGAGGCTGTTTCATGAATTCTGTTTTTCTTTTACTTTCTCTATTTCTGATGTAATTGTGAGAAATATTTATATTGTGTTTACAAAAAATTGGCCTGCTGACCCTCATTCGATTTTCATTTATCAAATAGAGATTCGTCGGTGCTGTCAATTTCTACCATTTAAATTTGTCTTGCCGTGATAAGGGTACTATATGAGTACCGAAACTTTGGTAATGCAATTTTATTTATTCATTTATGTTTTTTATTTTTATTTGATTCTAATTCGATGATAATAAAAATAAAAAAGACGAAAGAAAGAAAAAGAGAAGGAAGGGGATGTGGTTAGCTGCCTTCTCATTTTTCTTCCCTCTTTATTATTTTTGTCCGAAAATTTTATTTCTTTTTTGTTTTTTTTCAGATTACAATAGGATTTTTGGTTTTTGTTTATTTGTTGTGGTCCAAATTTGGCCGTTGGATTCTTGTTTTATTTAACAGAATTTTGCATTTATTCTGGTTTTGAATCAAATCTATTTTCGAAGTGAAAAATTAAGAAATTTGCAATAGTTTGTGTGTAAAAAGATTTCTTTTATACTCACACACTTAAAGCTAAATCTTTTAGCGTTGTCAATTGAATTATGCGTCAGTTTTATATATTACTTTCGTTTTATTATTATAAGTTTACTTTCTTGATGAATAATTTTGATAAATGTTTAAAAATAACTAAAGTTTTTGAATTCTAATACTTTTAATACAGAAATAGAGTGTGCACAAAACTCTACTACTAATACAACCACTACTAATTCTTGAATTTTGAAATTAAAATTATTATTGCACACTCTTCCGACTTGATCGGGTTTTTTGTAACACAAAAATATTGCTAAAACTGATTGAAATTATATAATATTATTAATGAAAATAATATAACAGCCTTTACCCTTTTTTCTTGATATTCTAAATATTTCAGTATTTTAAACAGTGACAGGAAAAATGTTTGGCTTCAAATTTAGAGTAGATACCAGTTTTTCTCAAAATTTTAAAAAAATAGCGTTTGAATAAGGAGTCTTCTCCAAAAACGTGGTAAAATATTTATCCTGCCATTTACAGTTTAAAACTATGTGGAAGCAATATTCAGACGCACTTGTGCTAACACGCCGTGCAGCGCATATGCAACCCATACGTGCTGACACGTCATACAGCTCAAATTCAACTCAATTGTTGTTCTTAATATGATTGAGATTATTATTCAATGGACTGGTGACTTTCGCTTCAGAGAATATTACGACTTTTTTGTCTGTAAAGAATTGCAGATTTTGATATTTTCAATGAAAAATTCATATTTCTTCTTCAAGATATTCAACCCGTAATTTTATTTCTAGCATTAGCAAATTTTTACAACACAACAAATATGAAAGAAGACAAGTCTAATTTAATATAAATTTAAAAATTATTATTCATTTATTATTTTTTCGGAAAACAAAAAATTTACCCCCTGTATTATTACCGAGAAATCCCTTCCGGGATCCAGAAATTTTTCAAAGTGAATTTTTAAAACCCAATTATCGTAGATTACACAGGCCGACAAAATTTGACAAAGGTCCGGAACCAGAGACCAGACCTAGTATACCCGAAGGTTTTTGCTGCACTGAATCCGAATCCGACCTCAGA
>NC_046659.1:20399573-20409097 GCF_010883055.1 Belonocnema kinseyi | reverse complement strand
GGTGAAATTTTTCATATTTGAATCCACCATATCTCGGCTATGAAAAATCTTATCAAAAAGTTAGGCATCGCATTTTGAAGGTAAAGAGTAGTTCTTTACGATCCCATTGTCATTTTGTGAAAAAACAAATTTCGCGATGTTACGGGGCCTCGAACACATCAAAATAACGGGTTTTTGACCCTTTTAGGTTAGAATATCTCGAAAACTGAGGGTGATGGAATTTTTCTGAGGTCAGATTCGGATTCAGCGCAGCAAAAACCTTCAGGTATAGTAGGTCTGATCTCTGGTTCTGAGAATTTTTGGCCTGTGTTATTGGTAAGTTTTGAGTGTTGCACAGATTTCGCCATGTTTCTGCCCCCCATTCTAACAGCCTTAAAGGCATGTGATACTTACAGTTTCCCCGGCGTTTTTTCCACAAAAATGAAAATGTTTAAAAACTGAATTCGGAGATGCTATAAAATATCATAACGTACGTCCGAGGACTCTTTTTTGAGGGATAATAACAAAAAAATTTATTGTGCTAAATAAAATTTTTATGCATATGCATTATTTTGAGGTTAAGTCGTTTTTAATCTCTGCTCTTCCAATGATCTGGAAATTACTTATGAAATAAACTTTTTTCATTGGCTGCAAACAAGGTTAGTTCCGGGAGATTAGTTACTATATTTATTTGTAATTCCAAAATTTTTCGCCAAAAATATTGTTTAATTTGGAAGTAACGCTCGGGTGAATTGTAACACACATAACTTCGAAATAAACACACACGATGTTAGCAATATCAAAAATTGTTTGATAAAAAAAACACAAAAAAAAGTGTGCGGGAACATCCGTTAGCACGTTCGCTATCATTTCCCAGATTTTGAAGGCAAAATATTTCTTATCCTCGGAAAAAGCCGGGGGAATCTAACACTGAAAAAATCGATACTATTTCCTAAGCGCTATGCAAATTAATCACATTTTGCTCAATTAAAACTTTTTGAATTAACCTACAAAAAAAGTTTGTGGACACGTCCGTTAGCATGTTCGCTATCATTTCCCAAATTTTTAAGACAAAATATTTGTTATTCTAGAAAAAAAGCCGGGGGAACCTAAAACTGGTAAAATCGACAATTTTCTAAGTATCACATGCTCTTAATAGTCTTACTATAATATGAGTGGAGTTATTGAAATGTTTTTAAACATATTTTTTTATTGATCTTTAATACGGAAATATTAACATTAAATTTAAATTTAGCAACCTCGAAAACCCGTATACACCAGCTTCGATACGAAGCTGTAAGAGTTTTAAAATTATGTTTGCTATACTGAAGCTGTTATCTCCATTTTAACATATTTACATTAAATTGAAAATCAGAGACCTTGAAAAAATTACTGTGTCTATTTACATACAAATCAGACGATATCTTGAAATTTGGCGAGCTACCGAAATTTTTAGTTACAGAAGTTACCAGTTCTTCACTTCTTTTGAAGGCCCTTCCCGGTAACAAGCGTTGAATTCAGAAAAATTAATCATTTGTATTCTTATGAATACGTGATTTTTCCTCCGTCTACAAATCCCCCAACGGAAACAGAAAAAGTGCAAATCCTATTCCTCTCAATCGACTCAGTAAAATTTAACAAAAGCATTTATTTAACCTATTTTTCATTACTAAATCTTTTTATAAATGATAAATTCGAAAAATATTCAAATTTATATTTATTTATATTTTAATAATTTATTTAAAGGTCTTAAAAAATGGAACAAAGAAATCTATGCAAAAGTGTGAATTTAAATCATTTTAACTCTAGAGAGGCAGAGTTGAATTAATGAGAATTAAAATTTCAGAATTTACATTCTGCATGAAGGAGTTAAAACAACTTATTACACATATTTTGCGAACTTATTAGAAGGAATTAAATATATTTTTAAAAAAATATTCTCTTGTGAGAATAGAAAACTGTGTGGCGACCGCTATGGAAATAGAAGTGAATAAATTTAGGAGGTATCTTACTCTTATTTTGGCATTTTAGACAGATAGAAAAATCGCGCATTCAAAATAATAGAATAATCTTCACTTTTACGCTGAAACCTGAAAATATTCATCTTTTTCTATTCTACGCTTATTACCGGGTTACTAGGAACAAATGAGATATTTACTTGTATGCTTGCTGCTATATAAAAATCAGTTGTCTCAATATAAATGATCTTTTATGAGACTTAGTCTTGGCCATTTTCGGTTGAAGTATAAGGCAGGTTCTTAATTATTTCCCTTTTTACCATTCATAGTTGTGATTCCAGTGGGCACACGTCGCTTAAAGTCATCCTAAAGACGTCTTTTTGTGGACGTCTTTAGGCTTTTTACAAAAAGACGTCATTAGGTCGTAATAAAGACGTTCTAATCTAGTCCCATAAATTATATCTCGAAGATGTTATCAGTACGGCTTAAGAATGTCTTTACAAGGTCCTATACCTGGCATTTCGTCGTCTTAAGGATGTCTTGAAAGGATATCCAGGGGTCAATGTCGTAAGGATGTCCCTAGGATATCTTGGAAGCATCTTGTATAAGATTATCATTATTCGAAATCAACCCAAATGCCAAGTATTTCTATATGTTTCTCTCCTCTAGTGTAAGCCCGAAACTGTTTTGAAATGGAAAAACTGTTTGATCATAAATATGTAAATTACATGGAGATATCATAAAGTCATCATAAAGACACCATAAAGACATCCTATGTAATTTCTGTTCAAAGTTTAAGTTCAATGCGCAAAGGAGTTATACTAGGTCACGTGTAAAATATGAAATACCACAACCCTAAAATCGGTAAAGTGGTCTTTTTTAGGACAATGATGAGTCCCTTACTAGGATCACCTTATAAACTATAATATACAGGACACATTACGATTTGAATTAGGAAATTCTGCTAAATTAAAAGAATCAAGTTTCTTTAATGAAGTACTTTTGAGGACTGCGCGCGCACGCCGGAGAGTTTTAGTTTGCGCATCTCATCCTAGTCGCACAACGACTCTTCGTCAGTGTTGCTCCTTGCTGCCAGGCCGCACAGTCGCCATCACTGTTTTTGTCAAATGTCCACATTTTGAGACCCCCTGAATTAAAAAAACAGTTTTTTTACGAATGTGTCTGTCTGCCTGTCCGCCCGTGGATTTCAATTCAAAAAGTGACCGTATTTAAAAAATTTTTGAGACCACTTTTTTCAAAATTCATTAATTTTCTGTACGGATCTTCATATAAGCTGGAATATGATATATTCATATATTCTGAACGGATATCCATTGAATTATTTTGAATTGCTTCGCCGTCGGTGGCTCGGCAACTTGTTTAACTTTCTGATCGCAAAACTAGAAAGAACACTAAAAATCCCGGCCCTAAAACTCTCGGTTCTGATATGAAAAGTTGGGTGGATTCGAAATGAAAAGGCACTGATTATGGGGGAAAAAGCCTATTAAGGCACAAAAAAGACAGATTTATTTAAATTATCGTACAATATGAAATTTAATAGAAAGATACTGTAACATTGAAAATAGCGAATTCGGACAGCACCGCGTGCTCACGGCAAACCAGCGTTGGCGTCACACTTGCGGCGAGGTCGTTCGTTCGGTTTGTTTTTGTGAAATTAAGAGGAGATTCATCCCGATTCCATTCGATAGAAATCGGTGGGGATAAACGGACATCCCAATTCACGTAGGAATTGGTGGAATACGAATTAGAAATTGCCACGGAGGCGTTTTGGTCACGGTAGAGCTCTACGCGTAACCGAGTTCGTAAGAACACTGAATCGAGCGACCCGCGCCACAAGTTGAGTCGATGCTCTTTTCTCACATATGCGATCCATTCTCACTCTCTCTCTCTCTCTTTCTTCCGATAGATTTGAATTTCACATTTTCGCGCGAAAAGATTCGTGCTAGATCTGCTTTGCCTGACAAATAATGTGTGACGACGGAACATGCTCCTGGCCAACGCTACGAAACAAGAATAATTACATTCAAAGCAGTGACATAGAGTTAACTACAACTAAGATAAACAAATGAATATAACTTAAAACTTAGACTTTAGAAATACTATCAATATCTAAACACAAACAATATACACATGAAACGATGGTTAAGCATATTAATCATGAAGTCAGTTTCCTTTGGAGGGAATGCTCCGATTTATTCTAATATACAATACTGAAGTCAGTTTCCTTTGGAGGGACTGCTCTGATAATTTGGTAATCTATAATACTGAAGTCAGTTTCCTTAGAAGGGACTGCTCTGGTACTCTGGTAATCTGTAATATTGAAGTCAGTTTCCTGTGGAGGGACTTCTCTTATACTTTAGTAATAAAATAAAAATAAGGTAACATAAGTAAAATAAATGAAAGAAATAAAATAAATAGCATAAATAAAATAAATCTAAAATAAAATTTCAAACTACCTCTAAAGTATTTACAATATGTGCAATGAGCCGACTGAGGCTCTATGCAACTGGTAACAGACAGAGTCGTGTTAGGTTTCGTTTGTAAACTTCGTTCACCGATTTGATCGAAGCTACTCTGGCGATGCCGTCGCTTCCTGGATATACCTTGAGGATTACACCCAGTGTCCATCTTGCACATCCCATGTTGTCCTCTGTTAGGATCACAACCGAAACAGCCTTCAATTCCTCAGTGGATCTGTCTGCAACTGTAACGAGATTTTTCTCATATAAGGAATTGAACGGTCGACCTATTAATAGGTGAGCAGGAATTATAGTTAGGGGAACATTGGGATCAGCCGAAAGAGCGTGCAATGGAAGAGAATTTAAAATCGCTTCGATTCCAATTAACAAAGTGTTCAGTTGCTCATAAGTTAGTTTTTGATCTTTCAATAAACGTTTTAAGTGATGTTTGAAACTCTTTACAGCTGCTTCCCAAAGAGCGCCGAAATGAGGGGACAAAGGTGGATTGAAATGCCACTCAACTCGTTTAGCTAACGCAAAATTTCTTATTGCCTGCTTAAACTCTGCGGTTTCGAATAAATCACAGATCTCACGCAGTGCTTTATCAGCTCCTACGAAGTTTGTCCCATTATCCGAATAGATGTGTTCTTGAACGCCTCTTCGACCGATAAACCTACGGGAAGCTTTCAAAAATCCCTCTGTCGAGAGGTCGGTTGTCAGTTCGATATGCACCGCCTTCGAGATCATGCAGAAAAAAACACAACCATAGACCTTAATAAAACTCCGGTTGCGATTCTTTTTCTCCTTAATGAGAATAGGATCAAAGAAATCTACTCCTGTGCGACTAAAAGCTGGAGCTTCCGTTACTCTAACTTCAGGGAAGATAGCCATTTGAGCCTGCATCATTTTAGGGCGTTGTCGAATACATTCGATGCATCGATGGACGATTTTCCTAACTTGATCGTGTGTGTTTTTATTATAGATCAAATCTGCTTTTTTCAAACAACCACCTACTCGAATGACATCGTGCTCGTCGATAAAAGGATTCAGCTCATCGAATTTGGTAGACTTTCGACACGCAACTGTGGTTTCACCGGGAGTCGCCTTTCGAATAGTAGCCATACGCTTGATCTCCTCCGGTAACCTTTCACGCTGTATAATCTCTACCAAACGATGTTCCGTATTGAGAATATATGTAATCACACGTCGCAGTACTAAGCAAACAAACACCTTCTTTCCAACCGGGCATTTTTACCGACGATGGTTTAACCGACCTACGCCATTCTATCTCGGGTTGAACTAACCCCTTGGGGCCTGAAGTTCACAAAGTATTTTTGCTTAAATATGATGGTAATTGTCCCCTAGAAAGCGTATCGGCAGGATTGTCTCCCGATCTGATGTGTCTCCATTGAACTTGATCATAGTCCGTAGCAAATGAGGAGCTTTTTTATTCAACACGATACGACTGTGGAATCTTACCAAAAGATAACTTTCCTGATCCACTCAAGGGAGGTACCCTAGATTTGCATCAAACCAAGTTTACTGTGACCTTAACATTCGCATCAAAAGATCGAGTGTAGAGACATGCTCCATAACCATGAAGACATGCGTCACAGAAACAATGGATTTCGACTTCGACTAGATTTTCGCACAAGAATTTTCGCGGCACTGTAGAATTCTGTAAACATGAAATCTGATCAGTGAATGATTTCCATTTAGTCTGAATTTCTTTCTAGAGACCCACCGGCCCCAAAAGTCTGAGAGGATCGAAAATTTTTACAATTTCCGAAAGCAACTTTCTCTTGGTTGAACTGTTTTGAGCGTCGATGGCACAAATCACGTACGTCAGAATATCGCCCTGGGAATCACAAGTAATTTTGAGCGATTTCTGAATGGGATTTTCTTTGATGATGCAATCGAGATTGAAAATTTTCTTCTCGATGTTATTGAGAATAGCCGTATGGTTGGAAGACCATTGTCTGATGGCAAACCCACCCCGACCTAGCAGCTCCATCAATTCATCGCGAATGCTGAAAATTTCCTCAATGTAATTTGCACCTGAGAACAGATTGTCCACGTAAAAATCCCGTAGGAGGATTTTACTGGCGCGTGGACAATCTTCTCCTTCATCACGAGCAAGCTGCTGTATGGTGCGAATTGCCAGAAATGGTGCGCATGCAGTTCCGAAAATCGCGGTGTTTAATTAAAACGTTCTGATTTTACCCTGATGATACCATACCATTTTTTTAAATTTTCGGTCGTCCGGATGGACCAGTACCTGCTTGTACATCTTCTTGATGTCAGCGGTTATCACATACGTATGTGTTCGAAACCTAAGGACCTGTTCAAAGATTCTATTTTAAATCGTGGGACCTACCAATAGAATCTCATTGAGAGAAATTCAGTCGACGTTTTTGCGGATGCGTCAAACACCACCCTAACCTTAGTAGTGGTCAAAGTCTTGTATTGCCCAAAATCGCTCAATGAGTTGGTCTAACTTTGCAACATTGCAAGAAGCCCTTGCAGATTTCACTAGGATATCTGATCCTCCTTCCACTACCCAACCTAACGTAGTTTTTTGCAGAATGATGTCGATAGACTTGTGTACATGAAACTTCGGGTCGGCCAGTTGTAAATTTTTGGGAATATCGAATAAATTTCGTGGGCATGTTTCATTGGGTACGAGATCCGCTATTCTTGGCACTATTAGAAAATTTGATTCCCGTTTGAACTTTTTACAAGTGGAAGAAAAAGTAGCTTTAATGTAATGTCTGGATAACGTACTTAAACCTTTGACGGCCCCAGTGTTAATCGAACAAGTTTGTTTAGGAATGTTAAGTGACTTCTCAAAATTTTCAGTTATTAAATTTACTGTAGAACAGGAATCTAATAGCATCCTTCCCATCAAACACTTCCCTAGGTTATTTTGAAACTTCAATACAGCAGTTGTCATTAATTGTCATTAATTGTCACTTTTTGCAACGCTGCTGGCTTTTACATTGTCCTGAATGTGCACATAAACAGTTTTAACACAGTTTGTGTTTTTGGGACGTTCCAGCGTTCCTTAACGTTAAATTCGTTAAAAATCGGACATTGGTAAAGCTGATGATTTTCCTTGCATGCGACGCAAGAAAAAATCGACCTTTTAGAAGCAGCCGTTACGAGAGAACGTGCTTCTAATTTTCGAACCTTTGTAAAAGGTTGGTTGAATTTCTCAACCACCCTTTTCCTTGCAATATTGCGGCCACTTGAGGCAACCTTCTCTAGCGAACGCAATTTAAAAACGGAAGACGCTATAAATTTATACAAATCTTCGAGATTCGGAAGTTGATTTCCTTCGAGTCGATCTTGCCATTTTGCCAAAATCCCCGGTGGTAAGCACCTCTCTAAAATTTGGATGACGATCTGCTCGTGCACCTCGTTTCAACTTCTTCGAGCATGCTAAGATGCTGTTGAGCTTTGTCAATAAGGGACGAAAGATCGTCGGCGTTTGTCCGAGACAGAACAGGAAGATTGAGGACCGCGGTAAGATGTTCCGCGACTATTATTTGTTTTTGATCGTATGCTTCACACAAAGCTTCCCATGCCTTGGCATAGTTTTCTTCGCTAGGAGGGAACGCGATCATTTTGTTTGAAGTTGAACTGGACAGATCGTTAGATAATTGTATATGCTTAATTTAATCGCTAAGATCGGACCGCGTGTGCACTAATGCTTCGAAACTGTGTTTCCACGAAACCCATTTGTCATGATCTCCGTTAAAAGAAGGAATTTAGATTTCCAGTAATTTCGGCCGGTCCTGTTTTTCGGAAATTGTGATCTTGCTTTGGTTTAATGTGGAATTTGCAAGTGGCGGCGCGTTTTGTAATTTCGTGACCGCGGTCGCGATGTCATAATAATCCATTACGATTCTGCAAAAAGTTTCTAAACCCGGATTTTCGGGATTGAAATTGGTCAATTCGTCGTTATATCGCTCGTATTCCCTAAAGCGCGCGGTAACTCCCTTTAAACGCAATTGCGCATTGATCGGATCACACTTCTCGTCTTGAAGATAGGTATTTAAATTCGCCATTAATTTCTCTACCGACCCCCTCCTTTTGCATGATATACGCGACGCATTTTTGTTGATCTGCGGACAAGGCCGTGTTCACTGAATTTGAAATAATCAAAATGTCCACTAAATTGACTTTCAATAAATTAAAACAAAATAAAAACTCCAATTTTAACTGTTAAATTCAAAAATATCCTATCTGGATTACCTCGGGTGGTCGCAATGTAAACAATGAAACTGCACATCGTATTTTTGTGGAGCACGACGAAAAAGAATTACGAAAACAAGCAACCAAAAAACTTTAATCAATTGCGAAAATAATAATTCGCTGAATTTAAATCGCAAAAATAATAATTCACTGGATTTAAATCGCGAAAATAACTCTACACTTCGATTTACAAAATAATCTAAATTCTAATCGCAAAGCTAGTCTGACATTTTAAATCGAGAACCTAACCGGAAAAGTAAGTTCGAGCACATGTGTAACTTTGCGTGTGACCAGAAAGTTTGGCGGCAACCGGCCATTGAATCACTAATTGACATCGAACAAAATATAAATAGAAATATTACGGACTATCCACAGTAAAAGTATCACCTGTCAATATGAAAAGGTACTTATCTTGTTTTTAATCCAAATTCTTATGCAGAGGCGACCGACCTGTTTCAAATCCGCACGCCGGCGGTGTGGAGATGCGTGCGCAGTAGCTGTGATGAAATGCAGCCTCGTTGCCGCGACGAAGTACGTGTTTACCCGCGCGCCTATTACGGCAAAAAAAACCCAGATTTATTGAATCATCGTATAATATAAAATTTAATACAAAGGAACTGTAACATTGAAAACAGCGAATTTGAATAGCACCGCGTGTTCACGGCGAACCGGCGTTGGCGTCACACTCGCGGCGAGGTCGTTCGTTCGGTTTGTTTTGGTGAAATTGAGACGAGATTTATCCCGATTCCATTCGATAGAAATCGGTGGGGTTAAACGACCATACCAATTGACGTATAAATTGATGGAGTACGAATTCGAAAGTTCCACAGAGGCGTTGCCAAGGAGGCGT
>NC_046659.1:20398273-20399473 GCF_010883055.1 Belonocnema kinseyi | reverse complement strand
ATAACAATTCGTGCGCGCATGACATGCATGCCAAAATTCACCATGTTCGCCCACATTTTGTGATTGTAACTGGAGTGCATGCACAAGGTGTTGCACAATACGAGCATGTTTACAATCACCCTGTGACGAAATTTTGCGGCGCGCACGTGTGCGCAACATGAGTACCTAGTGGGGACACAAAATGTTTAATTTATAAATTGACAAAATTTATTATTTAATGCGTATAGAAGCTATAAATTGCCTTTTTAATAAGGGTGCTGTTCTGTAGGTGTAGCGCAACAGAATCACAAAGCATGATATCAGAGATGTGAAAGAGATAGAGCAGCTATATTCTTTGTAATCATGAGAGTAAAAGGGATAAATAGATCTGCCCGTCTCTTTCACTCTCGCTTTACTCCGCCATTTTCTGCGCACATGGGACTGTGCGGAACTAGCCGGCTCGCTCAATGCCACTCAGTGCCTTTTGCAACATTGCAACGCGTCGGTGTGTGCCGGTTGTAGTTTTGTGAGAATCACGAATTACTACGAGGAGACCGCGCGCCATGTATTTCGACTAGCGCCTGCTTGCGGTCGCCTGTCCTCGGAGTTTTATGCCTTCCCAGATTAAAGCTTCCCTTCAGTGAAAATATAAAATTAGAAATTGTCGTTTGCTGTGGAGTATAGAGTGTGTTTATAGGTTAAGTTTGGTTATGTCAAGTGTCAGTTGGTGTCACGAACGCAGTAATAATGCTTGTATAATTTATACAATTATATGAATAATGCCATTAAAACAAGAGGAGGAATATAAAAACAATAGAACGCAGGTATAGATATTAAAGATTTTGCGTATAATACCTCTCTCTTTCTGTGCCCTGCCACCCGAATCACAGCCCTTACAAAAACAACGCGACATTATTGTGTCACTTGTTATAAAGGTACCAAATTTACATCACATGCTCTCGTAGTTCTTAGAGTTTCCGCATGTAGCGCTATCATCTGGGAAGAAATAAAAATTTGAGGACAGTTGATCGCGATTGTGGGCTTTTTTCCACCATCCTTGCTATAGGCGTGCTATTTTGTTAATAAATTCCGATACATTTAATTTAACCTTTTTATTTACCTCCTCTAATATTCGTAAATAATTTTAGGATATTCAGCCCACGCTCACCGAGTGTTTTCTTCATGCACGCACGCGCGTGACTCGCATGGCGTGGTTCGCAA
>NC_046659.1:20395285-20398173 GCF_010883055.1 Belonocnema kinseyi | reverse complement strand
AGGTGAACTTTTTCAAGGGAAGAGATACTTTTATTAGGGATGTCTTGAGGACATTCAACGGATGTTATCAAGGGCGTCCTGAGTACAACCTACGGACGTCCTCAGGATGTTATCAAGATCGGTTTTCATCAACTCTTCACGTTTTGAGACTTCTTGAATCAGAAAGAACTATTTTTATGAAGGCGTATGTTTGTTTTTTTGAAACCATGTTTTTCCAGATTTGAAAATTCTATTTACTGCTGTCCAGAGTACTTTGAAACACGAAAAATTTATTTATATGACTTTTTTCGATAAAAGCAAAATGATTAAAGTTTTAGTATTTTCAAACCCCCAAAAAACAAACTATAATTTACATTTTAAGCTAAGCAACGCACGATATTAAAATAGTCGGTAGAAAGAAATGTTGCTTTTCTAAAGCCCTACAATATTATTCTGTTTTGACTTTGAATTTCATACTATTAATGGCTTACATTATTTTTACAATGTCGTAGGACATATAAAGACGTTTTTAGGACGCCCTTTTGATGCCCTGGTGCCCACAGGGAGCATGAAAAAATAATCGTGTCTCTTATACACACTCAGAAATTTCCTCTTAACGATAAAGGAATATTTTTACGGTTAAAGTTCCATCGTTTGAGAATTAAGTATGAAAACAGATCCTTTAACGGTTAAAGTGCGTATCGTTTAACCAAGAATCGTTTCAACGATAAGCAATTCTACTTTAACGCGTTGAAGGTGCAGTCTAACGGTTAAAGTACGACGTACTCTTAACGAAAAATAATGTTTCGGGCATGCGTGGATTCACATTATCGAGCTTTTAAAATGCAATCGTTTAACGATTTAATCGTTTAATTTCTCAAATCGAAAATTTCCCGAAATTTGTTAGAAAAAATATCGTGTGCTACAGGAGCTAAAAGTAGGCAGTTGAAACTCTTGTGTAGTTTACAGTACTTGCCATCGGCTCATCTCCGGGTCGTCTTTGGCTCGTACAGCTAACTTCATACTCGTGTGGAAGCGCCTAATTTCCGCAATTGCAGCACAATATATACTACTTTAGAATTGCTAGGAGACATTACATTTTTCTTTTTTTTTTATCAAAGAGAGTATGTCTTCCTTACTATTTCGACTCTGTACCGATCATCTTTTATATGTTTGTTCCAACTCTCTAGTTTACTCTTATTGGGAATCCATGACGTTAGTGCTGGTTAGCTCCAGGGATCGATGATCATCTTTGAACAGCCGTAAGTATTTAAAAACTTATGCTTTTTACGAGCGAAAACTTTACTTTCGCCCGATTCACTTAATTCAAAATTTAAATTAATGACAATTAAATTGATATGTGGATGAACCTCGACTTATGAAAAAACTTTATTATAGGACAAAGTTATTGCAAAGTTAAGACCGATTTTCTAAGTCAATTTGCATTTTATTCCCGCTATTCTTACAATCAACCATTTTTATTTGCAAACTGTGGTTCATACGCATTCTTTGTTTATACTATAACGAAATTTTTTTGAATTTTATGTTTCAAATAATTTCCAAGGACTCCATGATTTCGACCGATTTAGCAGAGCCCTTTCACTATTTGCAATAGTGTTTTTTTTTAATGAACAAAAGTTTCGTGAACAAAAATAAATTTTATCTTTAAAAAAAACGCATTGAAAAAAACCCTCATCTGGGCCAGACTCCCCACTTAAAAGCATCGATTGCCGCTTGTTGTTCTTCATTATCACCATCTTGTTGTGATCTTCTAAACTTCGATGTTGAAGGAGAACGAAATGTCTCGTCAGTTAGTATGTGAAATTGGTTATCGTTCATTATGATACGTCATTTTGTAGAATAGGAGATGCATTATACATGGAGGATAGAGATGCAAATTCTGACCTTTCCTTTTTTCATTCTACGCATAGTTTCGCTTCTATACACAATCCCAGTGGGCACCGGAACATCATAAATCATCATAAATGTCTAGTTTAACGCTAAAAGTATGCACTTCAATGGTTAAACGATTGAATTTTAAAAGCTCTATGATGCGATTCCACGCATGCCCGAAAAATTTTTTTCGGTGAGAGTACGTCCCACTTTAACCGTTAGACTGCACCTTCTACGCGTTAAAGTAGAATCGCTTAGCATTGAAACGATTCTTGGTTAAACGGCTCGCACTTTAACCGTTAAAAGATTTGTTTTCAAACTTAATTCTCAAACGATGGAACTTTAACCTTATAAGTATTCGTTTATCGTTAATAGGAAATTTCTGAGAGTGTATAAGAGACATGATTATTTTTTCACGCTAAAAAGTGAAAGACCTCCCAGTGGGCACCAGGGCATCAAAAGGACGTCCTAAAAACGTCTTTATATGTCCTACGACATTGTGAGAATAATGTGAGCCATTCAAAATATGAAATTCAAAGTCGAAACAGAATAATATTGCAGGGCTTTGAAAAGGCAACATTTCTTTCTACCGACTATTTTAATATTGTGCATTGCTTGGCTTAAAATGTAAATTATCGTTTGTTTCTTGGGGGTTTGAAAATACTAAAACTTTAATCATTTTGCTTTTATCGAAAAAAGTCATACGAATAAATTGTTCGTGTTTCAAAGTACTCTGGACAGCCGTAAATAGAATTTTCAAATCTGGAAAAACATGGTGTCGAAAATTTTGAAAATGTGCTCCGGCTTTGAGTTTTTATACAAAATGGCTGGTTAACGAACTCGTCCTTTCTTTTTATGTCCTGAAAAAGTGTGCCGAAGCAGAATCAAATCTGATCAATCTTTCAAAAGTAATCGTGCCTACAGAATACTGCAGACTACAGACAGACAAACAGACACACACCTTCATAAAAATAGTTCTTTCTGACTCAGGAAATCTCAAAACGTAAGGATTTATA
>NC_046659.1:20361389-20395185 GCF_010883055.1 Belonocnema kinseyi | reverse complement strand
ACGCCTCCTTGGCAACGCCTCTGTGGAACTTTCGAATTCGTACTCCATCAATTTATACGTCAATTGGTATGGTCGTTTAACCCCACCGATTTCTATCGAATGAAATCGGGATGAATCTCGTCTTTATTTCACCAAAACAAACCGAACGAACGACCTCGCCGCGAGTGTGACGCCAACGCCGGTTCGCCGCGAACATGCGGTGCTATTCAAATTCGCTGTTTTCAATGTTATAGTTCCTCTGTATTAAATTTCATATTATACGATAATTTAAATAAATCTAGGTTTTTTTGTGCCATAAGAGGTTTCTTTCCTCATAATCCGTGCCTTTTCATTTCGAATTCACCCAACTTTTCATATCAGAACCGAGAGTTTTAGGGCCGGGATTTTTAGTGTTCTTTTTAGTTTCGCGATCAGAAAGTTGAACAAGTTGCCGAGCCACCAACGGCAAGGCAATTCAAAACAATGCATGGTGCCTCCTGTGAGGTGTGAGTGAAATCGCCCTTCATAACGAAAGTTAATTTTTTTCGTTGGCGTCTCACGCGCGCGCTAGTGAACACGCGCTTCGTCGCCGCAACGAGGCTGCATTCCATCGCAGCTACTGCACACGCATCTCCACACCGCCGGCTTGCGGATTTGAAACAGGCGACATAGGCCACACGGTTTTCAAGAATCTCTACTCGCCAACGAAATCGTCGGGCCTTTCAAGCTATTTCATCTCGACTCTGCCTTCGCTCCCACCAGTCGGCCGCCTCTGCATAACAATTTGGATTGAAAACAGAGAAGTACCTTTTCATATTGACAGGTGATACTTTTGCTGTGGATAGTCCGTAATATTTATATTTATATTTTGTTCGATATCAATTAGTGATTCAATGGCCGGTTGCCTCCAAACATTATGTTCACACGCAAAGTTACACATGTGCTCGAAATTACTTTTCGTGTTAGGTTCTCTATTTAAAATGTCAGACTAGCTTTTTTAGAAGAAATTCAAAAATTTCTGAAAATTTGATAAATTTCTAAATTTTCTAAAAATTTCATAAATTTCCGAAAATTTGATAAATTAAAAAATTTTCTGAAAATTTGATAAATTTCATAAATTTCCTATTTATGACAAATTGGCTAAATTTCCCAAATTTTCAGAAATTTATGAAAAATTATAAAATTAGTCATAATTTCAGATGTCTAAAATTTTCAGAAATTTTCGGTAATTTATCGGCAATTTATGGTAATTTATTAGTAATTTATAGTAACTTATCACTTCGAGAATATCCAATAACTATTCACTACTCACAATCAGTCTCTCAAGCGTCAAATTATAATGAAGTGAGGTTATGATTCCGAAAGTCCTGGAAAGTAAGTCTGACTTGAAATGCGCAAGCGCAACAGCAATAAAAAGTAATCTTACTCAAAGAGCGCAAGCGCAGCAGCTAGAAACAGTCTTTTTCTAACTGCTTTTTACCACGGTTTCGGAATTGGTCACTTCCCGTACGCAATACATGCGTCGAAAATTAAACATTTCGTGCGTGCGTTAGAAAAGAGTATTATTTTTAACTCATGCCTTAAAATTTTTTGAGAGAAGACGATTCGCCAAAGAATTTGGAGCCTCAGAGGATCAAACTAGGAAAGCGAAGAATATTGGTAGCTGACAGTTGAATTTTCACCACGCCCACTGCTGAAAAAGGTCAAATTTTAGATCCAGAGATTAAAAAATTAGTTAGAGCATTTTACCTGGATGATGAGAACAGTCGTTTATTGCCCGGTATGAAAGATGTCGCCTCTCTAAAATAAAAAAATGCCCACCGCGAACACGTTCGAAAATGATAAATTCTATGTAACGTTTCTGAATTGTATTACAATATTAAATCCCAGAACTTAACTGTACATACCAGCTTATCAAAATTCTGACAGCTTAGACTCGAAAATAGTGTTTTCGCTGGAGCTAGTAGTACGCACATAGTCTGCGTTTGCGTCCATTACGAAAATATTAACCTTATGCTCGTTACTGTAGACTTGAAAGAATCGTCTTCCTCTCCAATTGATGTTTCCATTAAAACTCATCACGATGTTATGCAGGAAATGGGATGTAGTTATTCGTAATATCAGTTCTGGCAGATCACTGCATTGATTGAATAGAATTACAAACTTGGCAGCCAATCGGCATAATGTATTACAAGGTAGGCAATGAGCTAAAGCATTTTAAATGCTCATGCTCTTTATCCATGGGCGAAAAGAAATCTAGTTAAAGATGCAGTATTCTTTAATCAAAAGGAAAGTCACGAAATAACTACTAAATAACTTTAAAGTACATTTGTATCTGCAAAAACGGTGCCTGGAACACAAAAGTACCACTCTTTCATATTCTTTCGTGAGTTAACTCCAGCACTGAGAAAATACTCCTTCTCTTCCGAGTTTTACATTTTTTGAAGAAAACTATGCGACGAAGTAGAAAAAGAATGCGTGCATAGTTATGTGCAGGAATCACTCTACTGAATTATCGATATAAGACGGGAAGAGGCTCAAACATTGTAATAATATTATCAGTGGACACAATAAGACCTACGTGGTGCTTGGTTACACTACAGAAATTCGCGGTGCGGCAGTCAAGTGCAAGAACCCTCTTTTAAGCCCAGTAGCACAATACCCAGTGGACACAATATTTGGCGACGTCTTTACGACATCGTTACGACATCTGTACGACATCTGTACGACATCTGTAGAACATCCTATGCCCATGTCGTTAAGGTGTCTTTGCGATATCGTAAAGATATCGTCAGATCATACGACTTATTTACGATATCGTAAAGACACCTTAACGACATGGACATAGGATGTCGTAAAGTTGTCGTAAAGATGTCGTAACGACGTCGTAAAAACGTCGCCAAACTTTGTGCCCACTAGGTAGTGCGCACATGTGAGCACTATAGCTTCTCATTACATGGTACTTGCGGGTGAAAAATTGGGTCACGTGGCAGGTGTATCTGCTTCGTACTTTCTAAACTTTTTGGGATGGGATTCCACTATACTAGAGTCGAATTTCACTTTTTCTTTCAGTCAGATCCCACCTAATCTAACGGGAGTTGAGCCTCACCTTTCGATAGTGTGAAAAGGCACACTTAGATTTAGAGTGACTTTTAACTCCAAAAGAGTTGCCTGGCGTCTCTCAAAGTGTGAAGTCGCAACTCTACTCAGGGTGAAAGTTCACTGCAATTGTAGAGTAGAAAATAATAATTTATAACCGTGAATTAATCCATTAACGATCAGGAACTACATTTTTTAAACTTATTTTCAAGCCTCATTCTCATGACAGAAAAAGATAAATTTCCAAGCGGAAACCATGTTTCCTTACAGTTTTTGGTATGGGATAATTAAAAAATTACGTAGCGTGTTTTTCTTTTGTTTAAATAAAGATGAGAACATAATTTCCGTAATATGGAAAAAATAAAAACGCGTTACGTAATTTTTGAATGATCCCTATACTCTTCAAGAATCCGTAGTCAGAATTGAGTTTGGTCCAGTGGAAAATGCAATATGGCATCAAATTTGGAGAAAAGTACCGAAATATCAGAAACTGTTTTTTTTTTTCGTAATTTGTTTTCGAGCCAAAAGAGTATTGAGACTCGAACCTAACTAGGATTAACCGTGATCGGAATAGTTCAAATGAAAAAATAATTATGTCACTGATCTCAAATAGACAGAACCTTCGGAAAATCGAGGATCCAATATTACGGATCCAATAGGGCGGGCGTGAAATCTTGGAAAATCCGCGATTTTCGCATAACTCTGTAGACGGAGTTTTTCGGTGACGCAGCTCATGAATTTGACATCGAATTTTCGGAATTCAAAATGGCGTACCCAATATTGCGGACATGAAGTTTTGGATACTCTGAGATTTTCGCACAACTCTGTACCCAGTGATAAGCGTTGAATTCCGTTGAGATCATCGAAGTCGGTTCATAGATTCCATTTTGCTTAATCAATTTCTAAGAACTCGATATTCTTGGAAGTCAGGTTCAATGAACTTGTATCCTCTGCGGATTGAACAAGAAAAATTGTTTTTCAAAGTGTAACACTAATTTAGAATTAAAACTTGTTAGAATCCGAATACAAATTTATTATATACATACATACAACCTCGAGTTGCGGATAGAGGGTCCCTGTATCAAGCGTTTCTGCTGAATATGGTTACAAAAATAAATAGGCAGTCACGGACAATTGTTCAGAGGTGGTCCCTGAAGGAATTAACCCCCAAGCGGAGGTGTAAAAACCGTGCTGAAAGATTCAGCTTGGCACCTGGGTGAGGTGTCTAGAACGGTGACTCTAGGATATCGGGCGACCTCTCAGAGTACGCAGCCTTATCCTTGCATGCGGGGCTCTACGAGGATGGACGAACCCCTTTCCCTAGCTTCTCGTGGGAACAAAACTGACAACACCAAACATAGTTGTAGTAAGTGCGGTTTAAAACAACCGAACGCGCAGGGCTGCCAACAATGTGTTGGCCAATAATGCCGACCACTCTAGAGTTTGGGGAGCCCCTGAACGGGGTTACATGGCACGGCTGCACGCTCTGTGTTGCGAGAAACACCCGGAGCTATCGCAATTTTCGCAGCAACGTCTGCGAAACCATGCTGAATTACTCCGAAAAAAGGGCTACGTAAGCGGAATGCCTACTCTACCACAGCTAGAACAAGCCGGAAATAGAGAAAGAGAGGCGACACTAAGACCAACCGCGGGCAGGCATCCAATAGAGGAAGAGAGATACTTTATGACCCGGAGCAACATCAACATCAAGGTTTCTCTCAAGCCTAAAGAACTGGCTGAAATGGATGACGAGCTTCGTGGACATTTTTCCGGAGAATCCGACCTCTGGGTTATCAATTATTGTGTGTCTAATGCAGCGAGAGCTTTGGCCGATGCGAACCGTAAAACAAAACCAACGGTTAATCATAAGACCAAAAGACGAATGCATCAACTTGGAATAAAGATAGGCTGGGCAAGACAGTACGCGTCCAGCATTCAGTGTGTGATTGACTACATCACATCTGGCAGGAATTTTACCGCCAAGGTTCGAAATTTCACGCGCGAACTCCGGACCCGTTATCACACACTTAACAAGTCAAAGCTGCTGACCATCGGGCAGCATATTGTTGAGAGAACATGGATACTATCTGACGCTAAAAGAAGTCTAGAGCGGAGGGAGAAGTGGGTCAGAGAAAATCAACAGTTTCTCTCTGACCCATCGCGACTCTTCCAAGACGTACTTATTTAGACAATGAATTATTGTTTATTCTCAAAATTTCTTAGAATTGAGCCAGAGATGTTCACTTTTCTCAAATTGATATCCTATGCTACTTTTGTTGAATAATTTCTTAATTTTAATACATTTCTTGTAATGTTTAACATATTTCTATTTGTTTAAGCAATTTTTATTTGATTCAGAAGTTATCTTTAGATAACTTAAAAAATGAAATAAAATAGAAGACATACAAATAATTACGATTTTAAAAGTATTTTTGAAAAAGTAATGATTTTAACAAATTATATTTGTTTAAGCAACTAACAAGTGAGAAATTTATTCTTTTCTTTCACTATACAGTCAGAAACATAAGTGTATGTGTTCTATTTTATTTCTTATTTTAGTTTTCGAAAAAACTGCTTGAGCAAATAAAGATTGTTTAAACAAATAGAAAATTATTAAACATTAAAATAAATGTATAAAAATTATTTAATTATTCAACAAAATGTAGCATTGTATACTAATTTAAAAAGAAAGTGGATGTCTCTTGCTCAATTTTTAGCAATTTTCGAAAATAGACAATAAATAGTTATTTAAATATTTACATAATGTTTTCAGAAAAAGTTACTACGCTAAACAATGACAAACCATTACATTTCAATTGGAAAATACCATTATTTTTGACATTTTTGGCAATAAATAATTGTTTAAATCATTTATATTTGTTCAAACAAAAAAGACGACGGAAATTGCTAAAAAGTAACAATAATACGTTAAAATGTAGTTTTTTTATATTCGGGTCATATTTGTGAGTGCCACGGGGGGGGGGAGTAAATAAAAGTTATTAGTATGGTTTTATTTTGTAGACACTTCCATTAAATCCCTGAAAAACTTGGCACGTTTCGATGAAACATGAGTTCAATTTTTCGAAAATAAAAAATTTCCTCGTGTTAATTAAACGGGACTTTGAAGCGCCCGGTGACACGTATTAATAACCGATTTACGAACAAAAAATTACGGATTTTCTTTCTCCGGAAATGTAAACTTTTGGGGGGTGTCCTGCTCTGTAGCTCGAAAAGAATTTCTTGTACCACCCTAGTGTATACACTATTCGAATAAGCTCTTTACTATTTGTACTTGACTGATCACAATTATTGTTAATGATTCTGTGTACATTCTATCTCAGAAAACATTACAAATGGACATAATAATATTGAAATTAAATTAGAGAAAACATGCGAAATTAATATTTAAACCCTTTCTTACGTACAATTTCATTTACTGCTTCAGTAGGTGAAAGATCATACATAATTTTATTCAGAAGCAGAAGATACTTTTATGCAGAACGTTTTACAAAAAAATTAAGTACATAATTTGTGGATTGTTAGGCCAGACAGCAGAGCTGTATTAAGATAATCGGTGCTCAAAGGCTGAGAATTGTTTTGAGCCCCCTCCCCTTACACATTTTAAAAAATAAAAATAATAAATACACTTACTTATTTAAATTGATTTACAGCCATATTTATGAACAAAAAACATGTATTATATGAAGTCTACCTGTAACACTCGGTAACACTGTTTCTATTGTTAATAAACTAAGTCTTGATAATCGTTTTTCGTTTGTGCTCGATCGTCGAACGGATTTGATCCTAGATAGTGTGGAAAAAGATCTTTCGGCTTCGCTACTAGGAACAGAAATAGATAAGAAAAGTTTAACTGCTATATGAACATTTAGAAAAATGGATGCTGTTCAGATTCTACCATCCATTTGAAAATAGTTGCAGCTGAGAATTTTGCCTTGTCTCTGTGTTCAGATTTTAATAATGGAACAAACTGATTCTATGCAGAATCTAATGTGCCTTTCAAATTAGCAAGATAAAATTCTACTAGCTTATCGGCGCATCTTTTTACTTCTTTTGAATCAATATCTCGTAACTTCGTAAGTAAACCTAAAAGTTGTATAACCTCGTTATAAGCAACACTTCTTTTTTCAATTTCTTCTTAACGTTTGTCCACAATGACTAAAAAGGCTTCCAGTTTTCAACTTTTCACTGCCCGTTGAACCTGGAAGTTTGAATACTGCCATCTGGATGTTTCCTTCTTTCAATTTTAATTAGGTAATTTTCATCCTGATAATGCTTAGTAAGAAAGCTAGGCAAATTCATGGCCGTTTTTTCTATTTCATCGGACTTATCTGGTAACAATTCTAAAAAATGGACTAAAGACTTGAGCATGTTCTTCCCGATAGAAACATTTAATTCTACTGCCTGCAAAAACGTTCTATTTTTTTAAGCGGTCAAGAACCCCATGCCAAAATACAACCATGAAGATAATTTCGAGTTTTCTCATTTTGCTTTGAAGTACGGAGGCATTAAATCGAATTCCAGGCTTTTCGTCGTTACTTTCAACAAACACCGACAGTGCCGCATACATCTCTTCGTAGTTTTGAAATATAGCAAAAGTAGCATCATCGTGACAAGACTATACAATTTTGATAGACTTTTGATAGAAAAATCAGAATGGTTCACATACAACATAGGATGCATAAGCATACATAAGAATACATAAGAAGCATAAGAAACATAATAACATAAGAACCTATTGGATTTGCCTCTTTAATACGAGCTTGTATTCCATAATATTTGTCAGACATGTTACTTGCATTGTCGTAAGATTGGCCTCTGCAGTTGGTAATGTAAACACTGTTATCTTTTAGCACATTTAAAATTTATCGACTCAATGAATCTGTTGTGTGCCTTGAAATTGGCAAGAATTTCAAAAATCTCTCATACACTTGGCCATGTAAACAGTAACGAAAAATTATCGATAATTGATCAACGTGAGAAACATCTGTTGCTGAGTACAATAAGACCAAAGTATTTCGACTCTATTGTTTTGTCACTAATTGATTAAATACTTTTCTGGCTATCAAATTAATAAATTCTTCACATAAAGTCTTTGACAACAAAGAGACATCCCCAACCTTTATTGCCATATAAATCTAGGTGGCTGTCCAAGAAGAAAGGAACCTTAGGGTTAAAAAATCGCTTTTCATTTTTTTTCAAACATTGGAATTGTTATCAAGCTGTGAAGTTAGGCGTAAATCGCCTATTTGGAATCGTGCGGTCGGCCCGAGCTTTCTGCACATCTTTCTGTTCTGTGTCCGTGTGACTCAAGAGGTCGTCTGACTCGCTGAACGCGGAGCAAGAAGTTGTAGTCGTAAGTGATACACGTCAGGATTTAGGTCATTTGAAGGTCAACTTCGTTGATTTGAGAGATATCATCCTTTTGATCTCAGATTCTGAAAGAGCGTAAAATTTTACGTTTGGATATGTTTTTACCCACGGGTCCCCGTGACCTCTAGAGGTCACATGGAGGTCAAAAGCATTCTTTAGAACTTCTAAACCTGGTAGCTTGCCATGGTTTGCTCATACCGAGGTGATGATCCTTAAACATACGTTCTCGGGTGTGCTGATCACTAATCCGTAGCCTCTATGACCCCTATACGTCAGGATCAAGGTCATTCGAAGGCCTAATTCGTTAATTTGAGAGATATTTCAATTTCGGATACAAGTTCGGAAACTGGATCTTTAAAGTCATGAGACATCCCATGTCTCTATAATTTCTTAACATTCTATTCACAATAATCTTATAATCAGCATCTTTGTTATTTCTTAGAATTTTTTTAACTTCTCTGAAACTTTGCCGTTCCGTTCGCTCATTGTTTACCATTCTTCTTGGAATGGAAGCTTCTAATGTGTCCCCTAAGGGTTTACATTTTTCTGGTACCTTCTTTCCTATTCCCTTACATACCCCTCACACACATTCTTGATGATTAGAGGAGGACCTACAGTTTAAGGTGGGTTCCGAAACACCAAGAGCAACAGCTTTAAGTACTTAGAGAAAACCTTTTTCTCTAGTTTCCAAAGCCTACCCTTAGCCCCCACGACCATCGTCCTACTTTTACCATTCTTCTTTCAAATTCTTTATCCTGTAACAGTTCCCTGATCTGTCGGCCATCCAAGACTCCTTCATTAACTTTAGCTACAAAAATTTGGGAAACTTCTCAAAGATGTACATAAAGGCACCCTTTCCTCCTGGTAAGTTCTTCATTGCTTTGATGAATTGTTTAACCAAACTTAACTTAATACGTAGAGTTGAAAGGATGTCTTTATGTACAGGGATACGACTTTCCTATCTAATATTCATAGTATCTGTTGTTAAATTTGGTTTAAGTGGCTAGTCTTTTTCACACAATGTTGCTTTTAGTCTCGACTGTCCCATTCACAAATAAAAAATGGATGTTTTGTGAATCCACTTTGTTGGCCTATTAAGATCGCCGTTATTTGAAAACCTCTGATCAACTGCCAGCTTTGAAAATCATAATTCAATTTCTGGAGCAGTAAATGAAGATTATGATATTCTTCTTTTAACACGACAGAATGACTGACTGGTGTAGGAGCATATACATATGTTGCCATTATGGGGCAAAACATGTTTTAAACTTCTTGTCGAAGATTCTATAAATAGACGCCAGTCACTGGCTTCATACTTAACGTACTGAAATTGATTTATTAGACCTTCAACATCGTTAAAATATACCAAATTCAATTCATTTTAAAAAAATTTCCTGAATAAGCAATCTCGATTTCGGTAGAAAAATATACGAGTTTCAGGAGATCGATCCCCTTTTTCTTTTAACCTAGATGCTACTAGCTCGAAAACTTCTTTCGATAGCCCTGCGTCTCGAACCAAGTCACTCAGTTAATCTTGAGTAAACGCTTTAGAATTCGTATGTCGATCATCCATTTCTTCCGATTCATCTATAAAACTATGATTATTATGTTCGTCTCTTGATTCTTCAACTTGGATTTTAATATTTTGCGCATCTATATTAGAAGACTCTTCATTAGTCGACATCTTAATTTCTCTCCTATCATGGTTAATGGTGATGAGAACAGGAAAAGTCACAGACTGAATAGATGCATAAGATATAAGAGATATGTTTCTCCAGTTGTACCCAGATGTATTAGTTAAGCAGAAATAGTAATCCGTGTTATGATTTGTCGGATTTCGCCTTTTATTGTTAAAGAAAATCTTGCTTTTTACTGATAGTAAAGTTGCAATATACATTTTAAGCATATAGTTTTCGGAGCCCACAAATTGTCTATTCCACTAGCATCTAAACCGAAGAAATTTCTGTAATTTTCTTTTAATTTATCTGTAAATGGATTTCTTACAATACTGATGACGTATTTCCCACAAACAACACAAAAGTTGTCAACACGCGTATTGCATGGCGTCATACTGGGGTTCCGAATGCATGCGTCGTACAGATATTTTTTCTTGTGCATGCCAAAGCGAATTCACTCCTTCGCCCAGATACTTCACAGAAAAAACTGATGTTAAATCTTATTAGAGCTAAATTTGTAGGGAGTAAACTGTCTTTTGTTGGAACAAAATTCGTTATGACCGTCTTGACAATTTCAAGCCACAAGCTTCCATTGCTTCAGTGAAGTTAGCTGGTAGGTAAAGAAACAGACAAATCGAATAAGTTTGACTTCAAAAAGACGGTCATGCCGAATTGTGAGAGCTATCAAATTCACTGACAGTTATGGGTGAAAGTTAAAAAATACCCAAATGTCAGGGTCATAACTTACTGCACGCGCGATAGCAGCAGAATTGCGCCAAAATTACAGTAGCTACTGCAATTGGATGTGATTCTAAGGACGAATATAATTTTTTCTGTATCCAACTACGATGACGACATACTTTTCAGGAAATTTTGAAAGGTCGATTTCACCTTCATATTCTGAAGAATGTTTTTCACCTTCATATGATCTCTAGAGGTTTCTTGGGCCCATGAATAAAAATATATCCAAACCTAAAATTTCCTGCTCTTTCAGAATCTGAGGTCAAAAATATATCTCTCGAATTATCGAAGTTAACCTTCAAATGACCTTGATGCTGACGTATAGGGGTCATAGAGACTACGGATTCGTGATCAGGACACCCGAGAACGTATGTTTAAGGATCATTACCTCGGTATGAGCAAACCATGACAATCTATTAGGTTCAGAAGTCCTAAAGATTGTTTTTGACTTCATGTAACCTCAAAGGTCACTGGGACCCGTGGGTAAAAATATATCCAAACGTAAAATTGTTCGCTCTTTCAGAATCTGAGCTCAAAAAGATATCTCACGTATCAAAAAAGTTGACCTTTAAATGATCTTTATCCTAGCGTGTTTAAATAATTGATAAGCTGACCCTGAAAATTTTTTGCTGAATTTAATTTCAAGTTAGTCTGAATGTATGAGAAAATTTCATTTATTCACCGTTTCTGCAAAAAAAAACTAAAAAATATAAAAATAAATAATCCATTATGAAGCAAATGACAACTAACGTAAAAAACAAAAGCCACACAAGCAGGCGTGCTTGTCATGCTTTCTTTTCGATCCAGCACTAGCAGGCAGTAAAATTCAATTTATTCATATTTTCTAACCTAGCTATGTATGCTCTTCTCATCTTCTGTTTCTTGAGCTTTACTGTATGTTGAATATGTAACAACTTCTAGGATATCAATGGGCTTACAAGTAGTAACATTACGATTACAAAACATATAAAAGAAACTACTAAACTTGCTCCGTGAGCTTGATAGATTGAAAAAAATTAATATATTTCTGTGGAAAAATAGGTAAAATTAAATAGCGTGTTAAAAATGCATGGCAAATGAATCACATATGCATATGCTACAGAACTACGTGTTAAATGCGGTGCAAATGTTTGAAATCAGCAAATTCACTTCAATGCGTGAGCACGCAAACGCTTCAACATTGGTTAATGCGTCTAAATTCGTGAGAGTAAAATACACACTCGAATTCGCCCCAATTCGTCACGGCGAATTTAAGGAAGCGTTGATTTATACAATTCAATCCGTAACAGAAAAAACAACGTGCGGGCTATATAGAATTTTTTGTAAATGTTTAATAAATTGTCCCGTAGATCAGTGGGAGCAATGTGGACTGATTCACGAGATCGCTGGTTCAGGTGTCCATGCATGCTCTTTTCATTAATTTTTTTTCGAATTGACCCTGACCACGCATTTATATAAATTCACACGCATTCGATTAGCACTGTCTTCATTCGTCTAAATGTAACTAAATTCGTTTAAACGAATCAGAAAATAGGGAGGTAAATAGGAGTCTATATTCTGATACTTATTCGACAGTGATCTTTCTAGCAATAAAACAGGACATTTGTTCCCTGGCGGAACGAAGGAACCGAAAGAAGCCTCTCCAACGTGCCTTTAAAGACCCCACTGATTCCCCCTTTGGTTCCTTCTTTAAAAACTAAAAAAAAATAGCAAGATAAACTTTTAAATTGTTGAAATTCGGATTCTACTTTAAAATTTACATTAGAAACTCACGGAGTAACCGCAATACTAATTCTTGCAGCGTTAAATACTGTATAAAATGAAATACCTGTCATTAACATGGACTGAAGGCGGCTTCAAGTGTATCTTCTTTCAGTAGCAATTAATAAGTGTTCCGTCGGTAACCTTAAGAATTTTGTCCGGATGCTAGCGTCACGCAGTGGAAAAGACAGTCAACAACGCTGCGATGCAAGTGAGAAAGAATTTTATTTTTAAACTTTGCACGCAACATACTACTTGAGCCATTTTTTTGAATTTCTTAAGAAGGAACCGAAGGGGGACTCAGAGGGGTCTTCAAGGGTACTTTGTAGAGGCTCCTTTCGATTCCTTCGGCCAGCCATGGTCACACTAGAAATAAACTCGATTACTATATAAAACAATAATGTCTTTAATTCTTACAAATACAGGGTCCCCTTTTTGTGTCCCGACACTACTATCCATGACAACCAAAAGTCCTATGCGATATTTAGTTCCGTATACGTCCACGCACTTGGTCTTAAATATAACATCATTTTCGACAAGAAGAAGATCATTAAGTCAAGCTTACCTGAATGCTAAAGTTTTCACTGAAATATTGTTTCCCTCAGTTGGAATAGTTTTTTTCCGCTGATATTCTGCCATCCTCCATGTAGCACATTGAACAATTTTGACCCTACTGCATCATTGTATTCGGAAGATTAAATAATTACAGCACATGCATTCATAACGCTTGAATATACTCTGTTTTGCTTTTGTAACGCAAACAGCATGAGGATCAAATAGCTTCAGAATAAAACAGATAATGAGGATAATTACTCAAGTGACGCATTTTGTTGATAGGCGTAACTTCAGGAAACAATTTTAGAAAAATACGATAATAATCTTTTATGAGCTGATCAAAATAAGCTAATATGCTTACCGTGAACTTTGACTTCATCACTATTTGTGTAATTCTGTTAAATAATTAAATAATATACAAGTAATCGTCATTTTCTAAAACCTCATCCGAAACTAAAAAAGCAAATGCTCGCATTAAAAGCCACATATGTACATCCTTTTGGGGAAGTACATGCTCTTTGGCTTGACGTATTTGTATCGTAAAATTTTCAGATGGTTTATCCTTGACTTCAAGAATTTCGTACGCAAACAAATTGATTCTATTATTCAAAGTTTTAATATATAAATCGCATGTGCGAGCAGTGACCATATGAAGAATCACTTGTTTTCATGTCATCGGAGCAATGCCTCCCCAAATGTCATGTAGCGGATCAAATACAAAGTTTTCTGTACCATGGAAATATCGAGAACCATGAACACAACTATCTTCCCTAATACAACATGTAGTAGATGTTTGACGCTTATCCACTCCCAGTTAACAATATGCGCACACAATGATGATGTATTGATTCGCACGCTTGCGAATTGTCCCGCACGCCGCGCCATTACCCGATCAGACATATGTATCCTCAATTGCGATGCATATCGCTCGCACGTGTGAAGTTTGCACGCCTGACCGTGATATGCGAGCGTCGAAGTTCATGCAGGATTTTAAAATATATTGTTTTAAATATTATTATTTAATGAAAAGAGGAATATTTTAGGATAAAACATTTTTTTTATAATTAGCGATGCATAACACTTAGATGTATATTATAAATAGCGGAACAGTCTGAAATAATACTTAAGGACCGAATACATTTCAAATCATGCAGGCCACACGTTCAGGATTAACTTGTATATGAAATGTGTTCTTTACGTGGCAAATAAAAAGACAAGAATTTTTTAAATTAACATAGCGAGATTTATAAATTTTTTACAAAAAATAATATCGCCTAATTTCCGCTAAAAAAACAACATATCTCGTCCGCGAGAGATTCTGCGATTTCAAGTGTAGGGCCTTGCCTAATTTGAAATAGATTCGATTCATATTATATTTGTACAATATTGACAGTGAGCCCGATTATAATGTCACGATATAAGAAAAAATAAGGTTATTATGTTTGTACCTACTCTCCAATTGATGTAAACGCTTCTGTTACACTCGTATCCAATAAATAATATACAATAAACACGTCCGCTCACATCTAAAACACTTCATTTAACTTCACTTTAAAGTTGTAGTCCGAAAACAATAAGTAGAACGCGGAAAACTGAAATTAAAACGGTAAACACGGGATATGTTTTTTCTAGCGTTTCTCCCGTGTATTAAAACCAAAGTAAAAACGACTGGGAACAAACGTTGCTTTATCTTGTAAGGGCCTATATATTTTTGGACACAACTTAGCGGCTACATCGTCAGCATTATTAGACAGTTTCTTACTTAGCTTTAAAACTAGGTCTCCCACTCGAAATGTCCTGGGGCGCTTGTTCTCATTATAATACTTCGCCTGATTTATATAAGCGCGGTTGAGATGTCCGCAGATCAAATCCCTTAAATGGTCTAACCGTTTCACTCGCTTTAACTATTCTTCTGGATTAGGTTCGCGAAACTGTGTGCCCACTTCTAACTGTCGACGGATTAATCAGTAGGGCAGAGGCGTTCTCCCAAAGTTCAAGAAGGCGGTTGACACTTTCAGAGATCCATGAACCGCTGTGTTAAAAGCAAAGCGGAACTCACGTAAATGGACGTTCCACTTCTTACGATGTCCTGTCGTCGTCTTAAGGAATTTGTTAACTCGTTCGGTAGGGTTCGCTTGCGCATGATATAGAGGGTTCGTGGTGTATATAATTACGACGCTTTTACACATTTGTGCCATCAGCCTATTCGAAAATTCCGTGCCGTTATCGGTATGGGCAACTTGTGGAGCAACCCAGCGCGACACTATAAGATTTATAAAAGCTTTTTGGATTGCGTGACCATTCGCCATGCGGATCGGAATACACTCTACCCATTTCGTGAAGAGGTCTTGGAACACCACGACGTACTTATAACCAGATTTACTGGCCAGAAAGGGGCCCATGACATCTCCTGCGAAGAATGCCCACCGTTGTTCGACCAAGCGCTGACCCATCAGGCCGGTTGGGAGGGCCTGGTCCACTTTACACCTCTGACAGGGGTCACAGTGCTGTACGAATTTCACGGTGTCGTGTACATCCCCGGCCAGTAATACCTTAATGCGATTCATTTGTGGGTCTCATCGATACCCAGATGTCCTACCTAGGCCTCCGAGTGGGCCACCTCCATGACTTTCGCCCTTTGTTCGACTGACACCACCAGCTTCTACGAGTATAAATCTCAAACAAAGAGGTCAGTAAGGGGGTCGGGGCGATGTCGATATAAATGACCGTCCTCTACTTTCCAATTTGGAAAGATTCTATATCTTTCTTGGACGGCTTCCACCCGTCTTACATACCATGAGTCCGTAGTCTCCGAAATATTGGAAACCATGGACTCATCCTCATTCTCCTCCCAATCTGGACAGCGCATCTGGGACGTGGTCCCACTGACATTTAGTGTCTGTTCTGAACAACCGGGTCAGTGGTTCAGCTATAATCGCAAATTCCGGTATGACCCCTCAGTACAAGGAGGCCAACCCTACGAACCTCCGTAGTTTTTTGGCCGTTTTGGGGGCCGGGTAGGAAATTATCGGATCAATTTTATCGGGATCCACTTTAAGACTGTCCTTATTGACGATGAACCCGAGATATTTAGCTTCTGAACAGCAAATTTCACTTTTATCCGGATTTAGCGTCAACCCTGCTTCAGCTACTCGATCGAGAACTTTCCCTCACCAATATAGGTGTTCATTGAAAGTCTCTGGTATCACTATAATATCGTCTAGGTAACTAAAGACGTTAGGCCTAATTTCTGGAGTTATGACCCTATCGATAAGTCTCTGAAAGGTTGCAGGGCCCCAGTAAATCCAAAGGACATTCTCTTAAACTCGAATAATCCCCTACCCGGAACATTGAAGGCGGTGTACGCTTGACTTTCTTTTTCTAAAGGGATTCAATTAAACGCAGCGCTCAAGTCTAGTTTCGACATATACCTAGCTGCCTTTAATTGCCGCAGTATGTCAGTCATATAAGGCAAAGGGTACGCGTCCTTTTTCGAGATCGCGTTTTACTTTTGAAAATGAAGGCAGCCGATTCTTGCAGCCAGGCTTACGAGCCATCATTATCGGTGCCGACCGCTCACTGTGTGATTTCGCGATAAATCTTTCAGCGAGTAACCTGTCCAGCTCTTCATACATATTCTCCTGGACTTTTGGGGACACTATCCGATACTTTCCCTCCATAGTCGCGTTACCCTGGACGTCTATGGCGTCTATGGAGCGAGGTAAATCATGTCAAATTTTCTTTGACCTTCCAGGCCCAATATTAATTCAGTGTCAAGATTATTTGCTACTCTGGCCTCTAAGGTTCGCGTGAACCCTTCGATGGTTACAGGCAGATTGGCCTTTCCGATAATCACGTCGGCCAAACCTTTTGCCATGATCATTCGAGTTTTCCTATCGGTTCTAGCCGTCTACCGAAAGCCTCCACTACCTTGTCCCAAACTGACTTTCGTAATACAACGCGAGAGGATCCGTTATCAATCAGCGCGTCTAGTGGTACTGAGTCTATCGTGACCCGTACATAGATTCTATTGGCCACTTCGGACGTATCCACTATAAATCTGATCAGGTCAGCTTCCGATAGGCTTTCTTCTATAACCCTTATTTACGCTAAGTCGTCGGTTATAGTGTCAAGCGGTTTCGGTGTACTTTTACTTACGTCATTGGAATTTTCTAATTCCGGATCTCTATGGACCTGAGTTTCTACTAGTAGTACTTATGGCACTAAGTCCACTGAGCCTTTCTCAACCTCAACTGCGTCTTCCGAACAGATACCTTGGCATTCGATAATACTTGACATTTCGAGTTCCGGCGGCATTCCCACTCCGTGAAAGCTCTTCGTGTCTATTTTTGCCTGTATCGTACACGCGCTTCCGAAGAATGAGTCCACCGTAGGCACAGTATTTTCTGGTTTGTCAGCTCGGGTCTGTGACGAAGTTACTGCGAGTGTTCGAGTTTCTAGATTTTCCCCCTTTTTCTGTAAACCACGCATCGGTATTAGGGTGGTTTTTCGGATTAGAAGTGACCTCAACTTCTATTATGTCAAGAAAGTTACTTATGGTTCTCCGATTCTATTCAGAGACGGTGTATTTCTCCGTTTTTCATTTAAAGCATATCCGTTTCCACGGAGTGGCACAGCCCTTTCGAAAATGACCCCTTTGGTTGCAATTACTGCAAATTATTTTATTCGGACCCCAAGCGGGGTTGCTAGGACCAATTTTCTCAACAGAAGTGTTATCACTCTGTTGACCCCCCCCCCCCTTCTTAGAACCTTCTGAAGGGGTGGACTGAAGACCGGTGTTTCTCGTGTTGCCGGTATCATTTGTAGGGTTCTGCATTTTATTGTTGAGTTTATTAGGCTCGGTGGTGCTTAGAGCCGCTATTCCCTCTTCAGCTTCTTTAACGGCGGCTGTATTATTCTTTTTACACGACTCAATTTCTGATTTCCGTCTGTAGGCAAATTCTTGAAGAAATGAGCTTTCGGGAGGAGGTGGGGTTTTATATTCTTTCATGCATACATTTCATTCTTTCTCCCAACTTTTCCCTAATTGCGACAATTCTCGAAAAGAATGAAAGTATGACCTTTCCATGAGTTCGAGTTTGGATGTGCTCTTTTACGCGTCTTTCAAAATCGTCATCGCCAAAGTGGGAACGGAACTCTTTTTTTAATTTACGCCAATTGTAAAATTCTTGTTTATAGTTTCTGAACCACTTTTGCGCTATTCCGTCTAACAATACCGATATGGCTGTGAGAACATTCTCATCCGATACTTTTGTTAACTTCCTACGATCTTCTATTTTTGTCAAAAAGCTATCGCGACTAAGTTTACTACTACCATTGAACATTATTTTCGGATTAAAGATAATTTTCCCCAGGCCTCGGTTACTTTGTCCACGTTTTATCGATGAAGTAGTGCTATGAGTTCTTTCCCTTTCGGAGGAGCTTTACCGTTCTGAATCCCTACGGAAACCTACGCTACTTCGCCGTGGATAGGGAATTTTATTTAGAAGTTAACTCCTTTTAACTTCTAAGTCTGACACTATTTCCCTTAAAAGACGGTCCTGTTCCCTCCTATTACGTTTCGGGGAAGGTGGTGGAAGGAAACCTTTCTTTTGGACGGCACCTCAAAATCGTGGGTTTTTGTAAAAGGGTTCGAGACTTCGTTAATTGTCTGCAAGTCTAATGCGGTTCACAATCCCTGTCCGAATTTTGTCAAATCTTTATTCGGTAGTTTCAGGAATTTATATTCTGCATACGCTTTTGGGGATTGAGATGGTAGGTTCGGTCTATGGGGAATTGTAAATGAAGTCGCAATTTCAAAGAGGTTTGCGTAATTGAAAGTTACGTTAGGGGCTTCGAGTCTAGGCGCGAATGCCGATGGTCGAATTCTCGGAGTCGAGATTGCTCTAGCAGAGGTCGTTGTGAACGTTGTTGTTAGGGTGATTTGCTCTGTTCCATTGACGCTGGTTGTCACAGTAGGGTTCGTCAAAATTGTTCCTACCTCTAGTGTGACCGGGTACGTATTTTCTAAGTCGTGGGCCGGCCCGAACGCACCTAATTCCGATAAATGTCACCTGTTTTCATCGTCTGTTTCGAAGTCTGTTGTGACCGATGTAATGGATGTGACGTCCGACTCGCGTGCCATTTTAAATTTTCGTAGTTCTGAATGAGACACCAGATTTTAATTGCAATGGACTAAATTACCGAGAAAAAAAATTATTTTGCCTTTTCAAGAAATTTTATACAGGAGCATTTATGAAATTCTCGTTAAATTTTTCCAAAAAAAATCTTTGAATTGAAAAAATTGAAAAACCTATTAAATTCAAGTTCAAATTTTCAACAAAAAATTTCGAATATGAAAAATCCTTATAATTCCAAATTAAATTCTCCCAAAAAAATCGAATTTCAAAAATTGAAAAATCCTTAAAATATAAATTGAACCCTTTCAAGAAAATTTTCGAATTTTTGAAAAATTGAAAAATCCTTACAAATTCAAATCAAATTTTCAAAAAATTCGCATTTCAGCAATTGAAAAACTTGAGAAACTATTTATTGAATTTCTAAATTTGTACAGATTTCCCTGTATTTCGGTTCGGCAAACTTTTTGAATCATAAATGCCTATTTTTCATTATAATTATCGATTGCGCGTGTTTCTTGCCATTGCGCGACAAGGTAATTATTCGGAACCGAAAATTCTTTTAAAAAAATATTCAAAGTCTACAGGTTGAGAAGGAAACATATAAATCTTATTTTGCTGGCTTTGTTCAATTATTTCAAAGCTTGTGGAGAGACGGGAGGCACTCGGTTGTTTTTGTCAATTTTTATTTTTTTTATGAATAATTAATTTTTCGCATTTATTTTCTTTTATATAAATTTCAAAAAAGAACGAAAAATCATAACTTTGTATAATAAAATTTGCATTAATACATTTCAAGTCATATGCAGGTGAAAAGAAATTGTATATCCTTTTATTAAAGTCCCCCGATGTATCCAAGTCTCCCTTTACTTCGAACCTGCCTCGGAAAATTGTCATTATTATTCCTGAAAGATAATTACACACGTGAAAAAGAGAAAACAACAGAAGTATTTGTGAAATATGTGTAGGCAGCGATATAGAAATGGGGAATTAATGGGCGCTCATAGCAGCCGCGTGGCAAATTTGTAGGTTTTGGCACTGCCAAAAATTTTAATAATAATTCATTCCTTCACGTAACAACAAATACGCACACCCGCACCCACCAACACACACAGAGTTGGGATTGTCATTAAAAGTGCTCAAAGGGATGTAGGAGAAGTAATTTTCGAAACTTAAGCGGGTCTCTCAATGATAGCACTTCGACTCTTCTTGATTTTCCCCCTCGTCTAGTGCGTAACTGCACTACACTTAAGTTACGTAACTTACGAAGTTTGGGAGCAAATTACCAAAATAATTCGTGAAATTGCGAAAATACTCGGTATGACTTGGATTCGTTCGATACCATTCGGAAGGACGCGGCCATTTTCGCCTAAGTTGCAGTACAAGTAATTAATAGGTCATGTACTTTTTTAAAGTTCTTTCTATAACTATTAGTTCTCCTTGGATAGTAACTTTTGAGTGCAAAATCTCCGGTTGTCTAATCATTAGTGACTTGCGAGTCAGGAATTCGTACGCACCTTGCAGTGTGAACATTGAAGTCAACATTAATAGTTTCTGGGACCAAATAAGGAACGGGAAAATAGGAAATGACATACAGACCCTTCTTGTCCAGATATACAATGCAGCTGATTTCAGTAACGGTAATATAAAAATTCCCAGAGTAATACATTTTTTTCGGGTACAGTACAAGTCCGATAACTTTCCAACTTCGGGGCTGTAGGGGCGAAAAATTCCAGGAATTGCGGACTTATCGGACGCCCCCTCTAGTAGCACGAAATTCGGTGCGCGCATGGGTAAATCATGGGCGCAAATCATGAGAAAACTAGCACACGTAGTGGGAGAACCAAATTAGTGTACGTGTTGTACGTGTGACGACGTTTTATGGAGAGTTTACACTTATCGGACGGCAAGTTATCGGACTTGTACTGTAATTAAAATTTTAATGCATACAAAATACATATTTATTAAAATTATAATTAACCGAATAAAAAATTATTACTCTTGGATTTTTACGAAACACAATTTCGAAACACAAATGTTGTTGGGATAGCTTTTTAAAAGTTGTATACAACTCAATACGTGTTTAATGCAAAGGATTGAAAGTTCAAGAATTATTTGTAAAACTCAATGAGACCACAAATTTGTATAAGATATTGATTATTATAATAAATGACTATTTTTCAGAAAATCATGTTTTATTTAATAACATATAAGAAAAATGATTGTCTTAATATAACTTAACTCAAATGAATGAATTATACATTATTTTAATTAAGTATCTGCTTGATTAATTGAGGTTACAATTTCTTCAGCATAATGAACAACAATAATTATAATTTATCAGAATAATAATAAAAAATGTAGACAATAATTCTAAGTTAAAAATTAAAATCCCAAGCAATTATGTTATAAATTATTTTTTATTTAAAATCGACTTTTCTTACACTTCAACATGTACAATTTCGAAAAATTATTTGCATCATAACAATTTGAAACTATTCTTTCTTTCAAATAATGTTATCAATACGTTTGTATATGAATTTATTGTTTCTAAAAAAATGAAATCAAGAATTTTAAATTAAAAAAATAAATACACTAAAATAAAAACTACCTATTGCTAAAAAATATTGCACGGATCAATAAATGAAAAGCAATGCACTTTTTATTATTCATTTTTTGAAATCATCGCGTTTCTTAAAACATTTTAAGCAACAAAAACCTTAATGCTCTTATTGAAAAGAATTTATGTCTTATTTTTCAAGATGCTTGTGGCGGAATCTTCAACATGAAAAATGGTACCATAACGAGTCCTTCCTTCCCGGAAACATATCCTGATAATAAACACTGCGTGTGGGAGATAATAGCACCACATCAGTACAGAATAACTTTAAACTTCACCCATTTTGACCTGGAGGGCAATAACGTCTATCAGCAAGAATGTGAATATGATTGGGTTGAGGTAGTTAGTAAACTTGGAGAAGACATACTTAGGAAGCATGGTACATACTGCGGAACTAGATTACCACCACTGCTAACATCCGAGGGAAATTCTATGAAGGTCGTCTTTTCATCTGATAACAGGTAATAACATAATAAGAGAAAGATTTTTGTTCCTATATTCACATACTAGTCGACCCTCATGCCGAGTAGTGCATAATGCACTGTTTTAGAGCATGCTCAAGTTGTTAAGCAACAATTTAATTTAAACAATTATACGGGCGCGAACTTTATCCATGTACGATAATAACACGATAGACCTTGGCGGATCGAATGAACGGAAAGGATACGCTACAGTGTGTCCTTATAGTACCCATATAGTATCCCTTCCGTATCCTGCTAAAAAAAGTGAAAACACAGCAAGATGGACATTTAGCTTGTTGATATTCGAATTCGACGTTAAATTTGCTATTGGAACGTCATGAAGTTATTGCAATAGTTTATTTCAGCGTTAAAAATATATAAAATGTCATAACTTTCGCTGAAGGCGATATCAGGCGCATCCATAGTCGCTTAAGGCCATATAATGAATAGACCAGCTGATCAAGTAGGTCCTGAGATAAATATTTGTTCATTGATGTTAAAAAATAAAAGTTTAAATAACGCGGGAAAAAAATTTGGAAATTATTAATAAATATTAAAGGACCGTTTATGGCAAGGTACAGAGTTGGGGGAAGAAAAAAGTTTATTCATGAAGATAAAAATATCGAACGATGCATTCAGGCTTTACCAGAAGTTTGGTTTTTATATTTCTCTGTCAGTAATCATGACACAGCTGATACGTATGTTAGAACAAATTTGTTTATTTGCATTTCAAGTGCAAACATTAATTTTCGCGAGCGATTTTTGTTGTTTTGTCCAATTTTGATTAATATAAATCTCAGAACTAGCCAGTTCACAACATTGAAAATTGCTTGCAGGGTTCTACAGCACGGTCAGTATTACTCCAAATTTAGTCATTTAAAAAACAACTTTTTTCACAATTCTAATTATTTAGGACCACATACACCTTTCTTCGTCCCTTCTCTTTAGTGTGCCAAACTCTCAACGATATCTTATTCCGTGTGGAAAAAAGAAAAACACCGATATAGCTTTCAGTTTTATTTCCTTAAAAATTTCCACCGGAACAAAGCAGAGACATGCACTTTCTTTTCTCCTCTTTCATTTCACACACTTTTAAAGCGATACCTCATTTTATTTAGACGTAAGTTGGAAAAGAAAAATTGAGGACTAGCTTTGATCAGGTGATCCTCTCGATATAAAAAGATATTACGGGTTTCACTCGTGTTAAAAACTACGAATTGTTTGCCGACGTTTCGTGAACATTGTAGTTCACATGTTCAGGGCTGACCTGAAATTGAGGTATCAGGTCATGATGTTCTTAGGTATACTTTCTACGATGTCTGTGATTGACCAGAGCGCCCCACCGTTGGGAATGGTCGAACTTGATTGGCCAATCAAGTCATTTTTAAAAAATCCTGGAGAACGGAAAGCCAAATCGGATTGGTATTATATCCATTGTCCCTATTGATGTTATTAGGGTTTTTTAAGATTTCGATTGCTTCTCTATGTTTTCTTGGAAATTTGTTGTGTGTTTGCGCAATGACTGTTGTTTCATAAAATTAAATGTTATGTCCTGTTTCGATATGATGTTCAGTTAGTGCTGACCCTCTCGTTACATGGCGTTAAGTAGTATGCTGCTACTGAAAGAATATGCGCTGGAAGTCGCCTTCAGCCTATGTAATGACAGGCATTGTATTTTTTAACGCTGCAAAAACAACTATTGCAATTATTCTGTGATCTCACAGAAAATTCAACGTAGAATCCAAATTACAATAAATTAAAGGTTCATGTTACTGTTTTTTTTTTTGCATTTTTGTTGCATGATACGGAAGGGATACTATGTGGATACTATAAGAGTACGCTGTAGCGTATCCTTTCCGTTCATACGGCCTGCCAGGGGACACTATGATCCTACATTTTTTCTATATATATATATATATATATATATATATATTACTGAAATTGGAGAATTGACATTCCGCCTATAGTTCGGCTTGGTATAGCGGTAGTAAGAATACAGTAACACTTTTTAAACTTGGCCTTCTCCTTTGTTAAAGCTTGAAGGTCAACTGGGTCCTCAACAATAACTTTACCGGACTTATTTTATTGCTATAGAAAATTGTCTTGGCTGTATTATATTCTCAATGAGCCTGTGATTGAATTAGATAGAATCTTTGATTATTATTTTATTACCCAAACGAAAGGCGTCTTTAACCTTGATCTTGATATATACCATATATACCCTATATAGTAGTTTCCTCCAACAGCTTCAGCTGCGCAGTTGTTTTTATACCGTTAAATATTGCCTAGTATAAAAGTAATATTTTGAAAACAGATTTCATTAAAAAGAAAATTAGAATCCTATGCGCGAAGTCGTCGAAAGAACCTGCTAATCCACGCATAGTGAGATGCATAGAGAGATTGATGCCCTTTTGGAAAACTAGATTTACTGTATAATCTGGAAACTATCGTGTGACAACGAACAACGTCACCTCCAAGAAGGCTGTCCTTCAGGGCGTCACTGCGAGCCCTCTGCTCTTTTGCATCATACTTCTGCTACTGTCTTTCGCACTAGGTAATTCTCCTGGTTGCCTCTGTGATGATACTAATCATCGCAAGCATAAGGTGACTCATTTATTTTATATAGCTGACCTGGAGATCTATGCTTGTGGTACGCCGAAATTTCAACTTGCTTTAAATATCGTTAAGAGGTACATAGAAGAAATTGGTATGGATATGAGTGTTACTATACATTTAAACACTGGAGAGACCTATGCTTACCTGGATGTGCCTCAAAGCCTCGTTCAGGACGTAACATCAGCGGAGGATTGCCTCAGAAGCAGATACAAGCATATTTTTCGACAGATTCAGCCTTTGAAACTTTCGACGAAGAACTTGCTCACGACCCTTGATATCGCCACGCTTAAGATCATCTATATATATATTTTTGCTAATTGTACTGATTCTATTTATAACATTGCAAATGGAAAAGATCCTCTCCTGAAAATGGTAAAAAAAGAAAAGGTGATTGGCAAAGGAGCGTTCCTTTACAAAGCCGCGGAACAGGCTGCCAAAATCCTTGGCCTGAATTTTAACATCAGGAAAGATGAAAGTGTATTTGTCTATCAAGATACCTCACTTCTAAGAGCGTAAGTAGAGAACGCAGAGGTTAAGAAATTCCGCCAACGGATACTAGACCAAAAAATGTACCAAAACTTTAACAGAAATCTAGAAGATCAGTCCTTGTCGTAGAAGCAAACTTTTGCTTTCTTTAGATCATTAGCCCTTACTTCAGGTACAGAGGGATTCATTTTGGCATGCCAGGATGGTAATGTTTCCACATTAGTACACTGTAACCACATTTCATGTCGAGAAGTTCACAGCGATAATTCTAGGACGTATTCTGTACACGCTGGGTATCTAGAACACATACTATCCAGGTGTCCCTCTCACGAAGGAATACCCCATCTCTACATACATAGTTCAGCCCTCAGATATTTTTTTAACTATCTTTGTCGCTCTTACGGCGTTGGCTGCGACCCTGTCCTGCCAAACGCTTCCAGGGAGATAAAGTCAATTTTTCAGAACGAAATGTGTCTAATTTTCTGGAATTATGATTTTCGGACAGCAGTCACCATTGCACACTCGAGGCCTGACCTTAAAAGGGATCTGCAACGACTTTACCCAAAATATACGGTTAAAGTAATTGTCCTTGTGATCGGTGCTCTCGGAGATTCGAAACTATCACTAGTTCATAACCTCAGAGCCATTCACGCGCGTGCCGAAAACATCCTAAAGCACTTCTCTGATGGATGCAGGTAGCTGTCATACTTAGTTCGCTTTGTGTCCTCAAGACATACGCTGGTTTCGCCAGCCGGTCGTTGTGATTTCGTCGTGTGATATATGGCCGCTCATTTCACAGTCGTGTGCCGTGGCCATAGATGTTATATACCACGGTTATACCGGGAACCGTTGTAATTTTGATGGATGGCGTTTGCTTCCAGTGGCACCCTGCGGTGGCTGTTTAACCGTTTTTTAATATTATACATATTGAGAATTTTGTAAGATGGACAACCGCGGAATTACATTGGAAATTCACTGACTAAGGGCGCGGAGCGAACTAAGGGCAAACGCCTTCTGCATTTTCCCCTCAAGTGTCTTAGCATGTATGTCACACGCAAGGTTGCTTGTCCGGCTATTAATCAGTGAAAACTGGGCACCTCAGGAACGCCGATGACCAGGACCACTATCTTAACAGAATATTCTCGGTATAACCGTCGCAACTTCCTTGTAAGGTCTTTACAACTCTCTTTCTTCTGATTCTCCTTGGCTGTGATGTTCTTGTCGAGTGGAGCTTAAAGTTACATAATGAAGATGGATCATTTCTCGAAGTCAACGAGTACTAAGTCAGGCCTTGAGTGCGAGAAAAAAACAATTATCGAGAATATGTAGTTCCAATATATTCAGCACTTTTCACATTCGAAAATTGACTATTTTCCTAGGTGATAAAGCAATCTTAATACCGCATTGCACCCTTGAATGCACGTCGTTTCCAAATGAATTGTACAATCAGATAGTATGTGAGCTAGGTACTTGAGGTGTGCGTGAATCGTTCTGCAGCTATCGTTGGGGATGTCTTGGCTCAAAATGATGATGCCCGATGACCTGATGGTAGAAGTTTTTCTTTTGTGCTTTTTTTTTTATTTGGCCTTTTAGAAGTATGTACTCGAGATTATTAATGTTTAATTCATTTTACTTACCCTGGCATTGTATTAAGGCCAAATATTTTAGCAGCCTCCTCCGCTGCTTTTACTGAGACGCTCCGTTGTCAACTTTTTTCTCCAGTGAGGGCAAACATATTTGTTGCAGATACTTTGGTGCTTGAAGACTGCTCAGAAGACGAAATCTGTCGGATAAGGTGTTTGTATTTGCATCGGATAGCATCCTTTACAGGTGTTACGTCCTGAATGCGGCTCTATGGCACACCCAAGTGTGTGCAGGTCTATCCTACATCAAGGTGTTTTATAATAGTTCTGTCGACGAGCTCAGGATCATCGGATATGACAATTAGTTGTCTTTATTGAAATAAACTTTGATTCATTTTTCCAACGCACACTCCATTCCAATTTCACGACCTTACTTCTCGACAATCCTTAACGCTAGAATTAGTTTCTCTGCAGATTTGCTGCCGAATCACCCTTGGTAATCGTGAAGTGTGAGAGATAGTCGCAATAGTGTGAGGCAAATGAGGAGAAGGCTTAAAGTTATCGACTTAAAAGACGTATGTCTTGAAGGTGAATCTGTTAGTTGTCACACTTTAATTTCCAGATTAGATAGTTTATCTAGCTCCCTCCGCCCTACACTTCTGCTAGCGTCATATAATACCCGTGTTCTGTCAACAATGTGCAGCGAACCTCCAGTCAGATTATATGTAGCTTTGAGTCCACTAGCCTTATAACACCTGAGGAGGAATGCCCACCTATCACTACCGAGGAGGTAAAAAAAGTATCAAGACGCATGATGAACTATTACGCTGCAGGACCAGATTGTATAAAGAACTTCTTTTGGAAAAAGTTTCCTTCAAACCACTAGCATCTGGCCCGCATTTTCACCTCATATCTAAAGTTGGAAGAGCTTATTTCGGAGTAGCTGGCAGAGGAACATACAGTGTTCCACCCGAAGATGGGTAATGTGCCTAAATATAACAAGGGGAAGATCAGATGTGGTGTTCTTTGTTTTGATTTATAATTTTTGTAAAGAGATGTTATTGCTCCAAAGTAAAGCTGTGAAATTCCTAGGGCCAAATATTTAGCTAGTTTTGAGAAAAACGGGTTTGAAGAAAACTGAGTCCAACTTATGGACATGAAAAAGCCATATAATGAGTGGCCGAGAAGCTCCGCGATAGAGCGCCCTGTTAGGGGGCAGAGACCGTGAGCTCGGTTCTCTATATTCGATTCCTTAGTGATATTTTGGTTAGTTAAGTGATAATAAACATTTAATATGCTCTTTTCCAATGAAAACTTTACATTTTCATAGTTGTTGTTTACGTTAAAAGGTAATTTATATCAATTTGATAAATTCAATCATTTACTTAAAATTTATGAAGAATTACATTTTAAGTGTGATATAAAATTTTGATCATGTAGGTGAATATTTTTAAATTAGAATATAAGCGAAAAATTTTAATTCGGATAGTTTCATTCATCCCATGGGTTGTTGCTTCGTCTACCTGAGAACCACGATAAATAATGGGGTGGAGACCAAAAAGAGCCAAAAAGAGCCCTTGTCCGAATATCAGATAAGTTTTTTGCTCGGAAAAGTGTCCAAATGTGCTTTTCCATGTTAATACTTTTGCGTTTTAAATAACACAATAATATCAACGGGAAATTCTCAAACTATTTCCTGATCCTTCGATAGAAAATGTAATTGAAGAAGAATGGATTCTATCGAGTCAATCGTACATCATCAGTTTAAGGGATAAAGTACAGAACTAGATAACTAACATTTATAGCGAAAATGAGTTTTTTGCATAAAAAATTCTTTAGAAATCAAACGCGCATCGTGTTAAAAGGATTTTTTAAAAATTTAATTTGAAATGTAGTAATGAAAAGATTAGCATTTCAAAATTGAATAACAGCATACATCTGCATCGTGCAACCCGAATTTAAATATACCGTAAAATTTCAAACTAAAAGTGAAAAGTTTCGAAAATGCTGAAGTATTCTGAAGTTAAGGAGGTACCGAAATTTCTTATAATAAGAAAGAGGCGCCATAATGGAGAGACTTTCACCGCCGGTGGAAATTCAAGAAAATAATAAGAGCCAAAGTTAGAGGTATTGTTTAACAGGTTATTATGTTTGCTGTTTTCTGAAAATGTAATGATGATATTGTGAGGGATCACTCACTATGAAATCTGGAAATCTTAAAACTGTGAATGTAGCACTCACCCTGGCGGACCGAAGGAACCGAAAGAAGCCTCTACAAATTACCTGTAAAGACCCCATTCGGTCCCTTTTTAAAAAAACTCGGAAAAACGGCAAAATCAACTTATAATTTGTTGAAATTCGTATTCTGCGTTAAAATTCCCTATAAAAGGTCACGGAATAATCGCAATAGTTTTTTCGCAACGGTAAAAAGTTAAAAAAAATATAAGACGCATAACGCTTGTTGACTACTACTTACAGGCGATGCGTTTGAAGTGTAGCAGTCAACAGGCGTTATACGTCTTATCTTTTTTAAATCTTTTTACCGTTGTAAAAAAAACTATTGCGAGTATTCCGTGACTTTCTATAGGGAATTTTAATGTAGAATCTGAATTTCAACAATTTAAAAGTTGATTTTGCTGTTTTTTCGAGTTTAAAAAAAGGAACCGAATGGAGTCTTTACGGGTACTTTATAGAGCCTGCATTCGGTTCCTTCGGTTCGCCATGGCAGTTTGAAGTGTTATAATGACGTACAAGATTTCATTCAGATTGCTGGTAGTTTCGAGATTTCCGACCTGCTTGCAATCAGGACTCACGTGCGATTCTACAGGCTCAGCTAAACTCGGCGGCTTTCGGATAAAGTCAGCTGTTTGTTATATGCATAGAAGTGTATATCACGATTCTCTGCACAACCTCACCTCTGTCAACACTTAACCAAAGATTTCCAAGATTGTTTAAGAATGCGAGATTGCTGAGAGATTTTGAAGTGTTTCTCCAAGAGTTTTCTTAAGAATTCCTTCGCAGCAATATAAGATTTTTTAGTGAGTAGCCGCTCGTATATGTGTCGGGTTTAGCCTTTTTATTTTGTTTAATTATCACAATAAAGGCTTAAAGAGCAAGCAATTCGTTTCTCTATTTTTTTATTTGTTCAGGTGGCATGCAAATGTGGGTTCGAGTGCCTAAATTAAAAACGCCAGAAAATTAATGTGCTCTTCGAATAATTTTATAGTTTAGGGCGATACGAGAAACAGCAAAGTTTCATAACAGGACGCATAAATTGTGTGCCTGTAAAAAGGAGAAGTTGTTTTAAAAAGGCTGATGAATCAGAAGCTGTTTACCAGAAATGCCAAAGGACATATGAGTATGGAGTAACGAGGCCGGAAATCTCAGATTAAAAGTTTGTAAAGCTAGCTTCTGTAAAATATTACAAACTTCGAAGGGACGTGTAGAGATTGTATGTACATAAAAATTGCAAAGTGATTGCTGGATATGAGCCATAATCGTAAAGGTAGCAGCAGGTAGAATTAAGAAATTAATGGAAAACTAAAATCAGAGATAATATTTTCTCATGTTCATCATAGTGAACATTAAAATTGAAAAGCCAGTCTAAACATTAAAAACTTTTTTGAAGATTTAAAAATTTCTAAAATGTACAGAAATTTCATAGAGAAATACTTCAATATTGAGACAGATGAGAATCCGCATGTTAGTTGCCCTTTATATAATCACGTTTTTCGCTAGAATTTCAGGTCAACTATCACTGGATTCAGATAACTTTTTACTTATCTTAACGTGTTTCAATTTTCATATAGTTTTTATTTGCACATTTATTTGCATCTTTGTTTGCATGTTTTTCGTTATAATATTTCAGGTCGTCTTTTCATAGGCCTACGACGGACTGTTGCGATGCCTGCGATCGTGTTGCATATGGATATAAATAATATAAATAACTCTAAAGCTAAAAGATCTGCACAACAGAAACTTTCAGAACATCACCACACTGTCGAAATAAGTCAAAATATTTTTAAAGCTGACACAAGAGACTCTTCAAATTACGCCCATAGCTTCGATCTGCAATAGAACCTACCACAAACGAAAGAACAAAGGCTCGATGTGCTTATGGACAGAGAATTACGGGAAAAGAGATTCCACGGCTATTGCTACCGCCGTGTGTGACTACGTCACTCAAGAAATAGAAGTTGTACACAAAAAAATCCAGAACCTGTAGAGTGACAAGTATGGGGGACAGAACAAGAACCAGTTCTTATTGTCGATGTACATGACTCTAATTGCTAAAGGTTAGTTCGAAGTTATCATACACAAATTCCTAGTAAAAGGCCACACCTATAACCCTTTGATCGATAGGGTGAGCTGGCATAAAGAATCCCTTCTCAGTTATGATAAAGCATGGCTTTATTGGCTGGAATTCTGTAGCTGGAGATGCATTTAAAACGTCTACTAAATTGTACATCAGTGACGCTGTCAAAATTAAATTAACGAAGGAAAATTTCGAAAACGTGAACATTTTCTACGAGTGTAGCGATACCCGAATGAAGGAAAAAATTCTGACGAAAGGTTAGTATATTCATTGCATTATAGTGTTTGAAAAAATAATATTTTATTCTGTTTCCTTTATGAATAGACTTTATTCTCTTGCAGGCTATAATATGACCTACATCCAATGATAGGATCTAGAAAGGGGGTCCACAGGATCTGGTCTCACAAAAAAGTCAAAAATCTGAAAGCTATGATTCCCTTCACGACATCATCTAAGGCATACTATACTCGTTTAATATAAGTTAATAAAACTTATTTTCGCTTACGACTTCATATAAATAAATAAAATATCTAATAAAAGATGCAGTAAAATAATAAAATACTCCTTTTTTATAGAAAAACCCTTAAATCAAATTATTTTCCACTTTTTTGAGTACCAAAGTACCAATAAAATTCTAACCTAAAATATTAAATCTACATTATCTGCTAGAGGACACTTTTTTAACTTTTTCAAATAAATATTTGGCCTTGTTCTCAGGAACAATATTCCTTTGAATTATTATGGTTCAATGATAACAAAAACAGAGATTTTTTTCTTCTAGTTATAGACTTCACAGCGAATAATCATCCGCTACAGTGCGATACCATCACACTAAGTCTTCATTTTTTCAAAAAAAAATAATTTTTCGAAATTGGTAAATTTTCCTGATCAAACTCATTTTCTTTGAATTTAGCAACTTCATTTCTCAGAATATTTTTTTGCTCAAACTAAAAATTTCACCTTTTATCGCGATCCAAAGACAAGTTTATTCCAAATTTAGGGTCCTTTCACTTCGGGATTTTCAATTTCCACATTATATTTTTCGGAACCGAAATTATTTTTCGAATCAAACTTTATTGGTCTCAACGCAGAAATACTTTAGCTAAGAAGTGGACTTTTGTTTTATCTTCAAAAGGTGATTTCGATTTTACACAATGTTTTTTCGCTCTCCTGAAATATTCCCATTTTGTTGTTTTCTAGTTATGTACTGCAACTCTTCAGTTATCATCTCCTGTATTTTCCTATATCATAAAATACGCGTTTTTGGCTGCGAAATTGTGTGATAATCGAGAAATTTGTTTGATCATAAATCAGGCGTATTTTGCACTGGATGATTTAAGAAAAGTCTGTTCATGCACCAAGTCTTCTTTCATTCGATGTGCTAGGTGTAAAATTTTTTTTCTGCTTTGTCTGCTTTCACGGTTATTATCATTCTGGCTCTTGCGACTGACTGTCAATTCTGCTGTAGTTTTATTTTTTAATACGATATTTTTCTAATTGGGATTTACAATATTTTATAGAAAATAAAAATATGCACAAAAAAAGAAAAAATTTTTTAAATATTTTTATTTTTAAATATTCATCTGCATGATTAAAATTTCATTTTATTTGAGATATTATAGTTAAAAACCTATTCTTATTATATATTCACTTGATTGATTTTAAGTAAATTATTAAATTTATAATCTTTATAAATATTACATTTTACGTGAAAAACTCTGAAAATGTACAATTTTCTTTGAAAAATAGCATATTAAATGTTTATTATCGCGTAATTGACACAACTACAACAGGATTATTCCGGGTACAGCACATACAATCGTAAATGGAATCTCAAGTCATTACTCCTGCAGGCTTAGATAAAGAAAGCACAGGAAAAAACTTCCAAACACAGCTCATCGACTAGAGGATGCACGGTATTTTCAACAGAAATATAAAGGATCAGTCTTTTGAGCTAAGATTTGCTTTCCCTAAATTACTCAGAATGAAGTCAGGGCTGAAGGGTTTCATTTTGGCGTTCCAAGACAGTGTCATTTCCACTTTAACGTACCGTAGGCACAATTTGAGCCAAGACATTCCTCATTATAGCTGCAGAGGGTATTATGCACACCCGGTGCACTTAGGATACCTACTGTCTGGATTAATACTGGGACTGTACTGAATTCGAAATATACTATACGTATATACTGAAACTACATATTGTCGACAATTGTGTCTGTCGCACACTTCAGCCTTGACATTGGTGACCATGGTTTCGCTAAGCAAATCATACACGCAGTGCTCACATTATGGAAAAAGTATACATTTCAACACTGACTCGCCGCTCGTCGGTGTGTAGAAGAAGAAGGCGATGTTGCGCGCGCAGGCTTCTCTCTC
>NC_046659.1:20358304-20361289 GCF_010883055.1 Belonocnema kinseyi | reverse complement strand
TCGGAAAACCTCTAGTATGTGTCGATCACTGAGAAGAGTATCGACCAAAACAAAAATTAGGTGAGATAGAAAAAGAAAGTTCAAGATTTTATAACCCAAGGAGAAAGTCATAATTTTTCATGTTTGACGAATATTAATTGGAGCATATTAAATTTCAAATTGAAAGACTTTAACTGCTTACTGTCCTAATCCTGAAATTTTAACTATAATTACTTTAATGGCTTTTCATTTGAAAATTGTAATACTTTAAAGGTATAATTTTTGTATTTCCAACGTTTTCGGTCAGGAATAATAACATTTAGAATCCTTCCTATTTGCAATTGTCATATTATCTCATTTTTAATTTAATATGATTCAATTTTGAAGGTTTTTCATTCAAGAATTATTCCCATTCATTGTATTCTAATTTGAAATTTCCTTAATTTTTTCAAATTTTTTATAAGAAATTATTGGATTCAACTTTGAGAGCTCTGATTCGGCCCGAATCATTCCTGGGAGAGCGAGAGAGAAGCCTGCGCGCGCAACATCGCCTTCTTTATCTACACACCGACGAGCGGCGAGTCAGTGTTGAAATGTATACTTTTTCCATAATGTGAGCACTGCATACACGTTATCAAATTGTCAGCACCAGCTGACAAGAACATCACAGCCCAGAAGAATAAAAAGAAATAGAACTATAAAATCATTATAAGGGAGTTGTGCCGGTTATACTGAGAATATTTACTTAAGCTAGTCTGAAAACTTATAGTTATAATAGCCTGAAAAGCATCCCGGCGCGTCAACGAAATGCTGAGACACATGCGGGAAAAATGCAGAAGGGGGTCATCCGTGGTCTTTCGTCCATCGCAGACTTTAACCACCTATTCTACGGTCGCGAGAGGTGTTAACAGCTAAAAGTTTCCCGCGATTAGTGCATTTTATGATTTTTTTTTAACTGTATGTAGTTACTACCCTCTAGCGTAGGCGTAATAACCGTGTCGAAAGCTGAATAGCACCTGGTTGAGGTATCTCAAACGGTGATTCTGGAATACCGGGCGACCTCTCAGAGTATGCAGTCTTATCCTTGCATACAAAGTTTTACTAGGATGGACAACAGTGTCTCCAGAACGTGGGATTTTTCGGCCCCCACCACTCTCCCATCTGGGAGCAACACATTCAAACGTAGCGTCTCGGTGAGCCGGCTCTGCTACATGTTGCGTAGGCCAGCATCCTGTAGAGCCGAAAATGCACGAGCCCGAGCCGCCACGACTTCATGATTCGTTTTTGGTAGCTAACTGGCTATTTGGAGGAGTTTTTAAGTAAACTGAATTTTGCAGGGTGTCAAGAGAATGAAAGTTCAGGCAATTTTGCTATGTTTTATAATTGTAGAAAAAATAAGGAAATTAATTATTACCAAGCCTCCTTGCGCAATTTTGTTGCACATTAAAAAAAAACTTATTTTGGTCTAAAAATTGTGTTTTCAGATTTGCGTAAGTTTAAGAGATATTCAGGAATTTTGAAACGATTAGAAAATAATTAAAATTTTCAAAGGTTTCACGAAAATGAAAAAAAATTCTTTTAGGTTTCTACGAATAATTAATATAATTTTTTATTTTAAAAATTGATTTAAAAAAATTCCAATACATTTCAAACTATGTTTAAAATGGTCAATCAAGCATCTGGAGATTTTAAGGCAATCTTTTTCGTTTTGCCGAATTTCAAAGAAAATCAGGAAAAATTTAAATAGTTTTTAATGATTAGAAGGCTTAGAAGGCCCGACAACATTAGAAACAGAATTTTTTCAAGATTGGTAGGAAAATTTTTAATGACTTATTGAAAAAAACGTACTTCATGAGAATATTAAAAAAGGTTTTTAAACATGTGAAAGGATTTCCTAAAATTTAAAAGAAGACTGTGGAAGATTTTTAAGCAAAATGTTTCAATTTGGTAAGATTATAATAAATAGATCAAAATCGAGTGAATGCAAGAAATATTAAGAAGAATTTAAGAGATTCAAATCGAATTTCAAACTTAAATTCTGTTAGAAATTTAGATTTCTAAAGAATTAAAACATAAAATTTATAAACTTTAAAGGAATTCCGAAAGATTTCTAGGAGGTGAAACTATTTTTCTTAAAACTCCTGGGAAAAATTTAAAAGATTATGAGTCAACTATTTCACATCTTGAATTAAGGAACATAATTCTTTTTAGGCCTTCTTGTGCAATTTTGTTACACAATTTTCTAAACGATATATTGCTTTAAAAATCTACATTGAAATTTGGAGTAAGTTTAAGAGATATTCAGAAATTTTGAAAGGATTCAAATATAATTAAAACTTGTAAAGATTTTTCAAGAACTTTGTAAATTTTCATCAAAATGAAGAAAATGATATTAGGTTCCTAGAAATAATTAAAATAATTTTTTATTTCGAAAAATTAATTTTAGGAGATTATTTTAAAGCATTTCCCAACATTCAAAACATTTTAAAGATTAGAAGACCTGACAAGATTTAAAAAAAAGAATCATTTTCCTAATTATCGTGTGAACATTTTTAATGATTTTTTATTTTGAAAAATGTGCTTTAAAAGAAAGCTAAAGAAGCTTTTTAAACACATCAAACAATTTCCTTAAATTTCGAAAAAGAGTGTAAAAGGTTTTAAAATCAACATCTTTTAATTCGATAACATTACAAATTTTAAAAAAATGTAAATAATCGAATAAATTCATAAAATATTAAGTAGAATTGATGAGATTAAAAAACAATTTAAACTTTAGAGGAGTTTTAGAAACGTAGGATAAACTGATTTAAAAAACTGAAAAACCTAAAAATTCTTGTAGAAGAATAAGAAAGATGCGCCTGGAAATTGTGTGCAATTATCAGTTTTTAAAATTAAAATTCGAATGATTTTTTTTTTAAATTATGCTTTCAGCACATTTCTTCTCAAGCAGAATCCTCGACTTTATTCGCAAAAGGTTCTATTATTTTGAATCAGAATAAGTAATTA
>NC_046659.1:20340760-20358204 GCF_010883055.1 Belonocnema kinseyi | reverse complement strand
TAATAATAAAAGTCGATAAACGAAGGAATTTCAGATAATGAAAGATAATGAAAGAAACTCCTTAGGAAAAAATGCAAACAATTGTTTTGGAATGAATTCTAACAGAAAATTGAAAAAAGATAACAAAACTTTTTTTATTATTTCCTAAAATGTCTAAAAAGTACTTAAAATATTTTGAAGCGAAATGTTCTAATTTTTCCATATTACTTAACTTTAGAAAAATTAGGGAACATAATTATTTCAAATTTGAGTAAGTGTCAGAGATATTCAAAAATTTTGAAACCATTCGAAAACAATCAAAACTTGTAAAGATTTTTAAAGGAATAATTAACATAATTTTTTAATTCCAATAATTAATTTGAAAAGATTATTTTTAAACATTTTAAAACATTGCAAATGATTTCAAATATTCTCAAAGCATCTGAAAAACTTTAAAGGCATTTTTTTTAATTTTGCAGAATTAAAAAAAAAATCAGGAAAAATTTGAATAATTTTTAAAGATTAGAGATTTTAAGGTCTGACATGATTAGAAAAACAGAATTATTTTTCTAATAATCGTTTGAAAGTTTTAAGTAATTTTTTATTTAGAAAAATGTACTTTAAAAAAATTCTCGCAGATCTTTAAACACATCAAACGATTTCCTAAAGCTTAAAAAAAGAGTGTAGAAGATTTTAAAGCAAAATGCTTCAATTTGATAAGATTAAAAAGTTTAAAAAATGTAAATAATCAAGTGAATTCAGGAAGCATTTAGTAGACTTGATGAGATTCAAAAAAATTGAAACTTTAGAAGTGTTTTAGAAACGCAAGATAAACTTTAGGAACTTTAAAAGAATCTCGAAAGGTTTCAGGAGAATAAGCATAGTTTCCTAAAATGTTTAAGAAAATTTAGAAGATTATACGGAAATTTTTCTCTACATTTTTAATGATTTTTTAAATTTTTGATAAAAACTCGATAGAGTTACGAATATCCTGAAGAATTCAAAACGTTTTGAATATATAAGAAATTTTCCTAATATTTTTTAAAATCCTATAAAATAAAAATAAAATATCTTTAAAATATCCTAGGATCTTTTCTGACACATCTGATATATTCGAAAATCTTTTTTTCAATTTTCTTAAGAATCTTATAATAGTTATTTACATATAAAATTATAAATAAACTAATAATACTTATTTTACTGTATATGAAATCTTTACAAAATCTTTAATGCCTTAAAATACTTATATCAAAATTACAAAATTTAGCTTTTACAATTTTATTTTATTTGTAAAATAATTGTAATTGGACAATGATTGTAAATAATTGTAAAATAAGTCTAACAAAATTTATTTTATGAAGAAATATTTCATGATTATAAAAAGAAAAAAAATTGTTAAGGTAAGTCTTTGTAGCATTTTAATAACTAATGATCATATTTTTAGATTATTTTTCCTTGATTCTGGCCGAGGGTCAAACATGGTACAAAAAACCGTCGTGACATTTCAAATAAAACTGTACTCTCTATAAATTCATTTTTTTTAAATTAAAAACAATCATGCTTTTATAAATATTTCCAAAATTTTTTTAAATATGATACACAATGGTTTTTATTGAAAAAAACCCTGTAAATAGTTGGTGTTTTTTAAATTGTACGATATTTGTGTACCATGTTTGACCTCAGGGAATAGATTTTAGGAATAAAACTATAAAAATATATCCATTAGTTAGTAAAATACCATGAAGAATCGTCTTTCAAATTATAGTTGAAGTTGAAGAAATAGATATTTCTCTTATCCTACACATTTTTTAATAAAATTCCTTTCCACACCACATTCAAAGGAAAATTTTACAAAATTTTTTTTAATGATTAATCTTTTGAATGAGGTCAAGTTAATAACTTTTTGGCTTTTTGTCTTAAAATCCTCAAAATTGTGATTATAACCTAATATAGCATGAAAAGAGATGTATCAAAAAATAACCTAGAGGACTTAAAATTTGTTTATTTCATTAGATTTAAAAAAATATTAGAAAAATTCGATGCTTTTTGAAAGATGTTTAGGACATTTAGAACTTTGGAAGATATGAACGAATAATTGATACATTTTTTCAAGTTTTTAAATATTTCTGATACGTTTAAAACAAAATAAATTCCAAAAAAATATTTTCCACTTACTACATTTTTCTTAAAATTTTTAAAAAGCATTCAAGGTTTTAAAAACTTGACTTATATAATCTTCTAAAATTTTCACAGGAATTTTAAGAAACATAATTTTGTCTCCTTGAAATCTTTCGGAATTCTCTTAAAGCTTCTAAAGTTTATTTGTTTGAAATCTTTGAAAATCTAAATTTCTGAAAAATCTAAGTTTCAGATTAGATTTGAATCTCTTCAATTCTTCTAAACATTTCTTGAATTTACTGGATTATTTACGTTTTTTAAAACTTTTTAATCTTATCAAATTGAAACATTTTGCTTTAAAATCTTCTTCACTCTTCTTTTAAATTTTATGAAATCGTTTGATGTGTTACAAAATCTTTTTCAATTTTTTTTAAAGTACATTTTTGTAATTAAAAAAATATTAAAAATTTTTAAACGATTATTAGAAAAATAATTATTTTTTCTAATATTTTTAGACCTTCTAGTCTTCTAATTTTTAAGAATTATTCAAATTTTTCCTGATTTTTTTGCAAGTTTTAATTATTTTTTTATTTTTTCAAAATTTCCGAATATCTCGTAAACTAACTAAATTTTGAAAGCAAATTTTACAAACTAACATAAACATAAAAAAAATGGTGCAACAAAATTGCACAAGAAGGCTTAGTAAGAATTAAATTCCTTATTTTTTCTAAAATTATATAAAATGGCAAAATTACGAAATAATTTTAAAAAATTGTGATCTTTTTTTAAAATTATTTCTCAGAATTCATTCCATTTTTAGTTCAAAAATTCTGTTGAAAATACGATTGTGTGTATTTTTTTTATTTTAACATTTTTCAGTTGAAAATTCATTTTTTCCATTGAAAATAAAACTATTTTAAAAATAAATTTTTTTAAATAGCTATTCTAGTTGATAATTGAACTGTTCTGTTGCAAATTCGATTTTTTGTTGTTGAAAAAACATTTTCTAATACTAAAAATTTAACTATATCATTTTTGCTTGGATTTTTTTTTGGTAGGAAATTGACCTTTCTCAGTCGGAAATTCTTCTTTTTTGGTAGAAAATTATTCTTCTTGTTTAAAAATTCATCTATTTTGAGCAAGAATTCATTTCTTTCGATGAAAATGAATTTTTTGATGAAACTTCTTTTATTTTGGTATAAAATGGTTATAAAATGGTCCATCTATTTTTTTTGGAAATTAAACTATTTTGCTAAAAAATTGTAAGTTGTAAATTGATTTTTTAACCAGATAATGTAACCGTTTTTCGTTGAAAATTTATCTATTTTGTAAACAAAAATTTTTGTTGTTTTAAAATTGATTTTGAAAATTTGGAATTTCTGTTTTCGGTAAAAAGTTATTGGTTTGAAAATTAAATTATTTGTTTGAAAATTAAATTTTTTGCTTGGAAAATTAAATATTATGTTGAAACTTTGATTTTTTGGTGTTGATAATTATTTTTCAACTGAAAATTTATCTATTCAATTTTTTGTTGAAACATAATTTTGTTGGCGAATTATTCTTCTTTAAAATTCATATGTTTTAGATAAAAATTCATTAATTTTGTTGAAAAATCGCATTTATTTTGATTTAAAAATTAATTTTTTCAACTGCAAACTTCAGTATAAACTACAATATTTAAGTTAAAAAATGTATTTTTAAAAGCAATTTCTTAGGTTGAAAATTTAACTGTTTTGTCGAAAATTTGTTTTTTAATTGTCAAAAATCCATTGTTTACAAACAATATGACTCAAGGCATGCAGCACTAAATTTGAAATATTTGACACCCAGAAGTCTTGTCTCCTAATCTTCGCAATAAGCCTAATGGTTCTAAGGTAACTCGTGATTTCAAAACCTGAATAAATTTGAGGGAGCAGCTAGATCGTCGTCCGTGAGGTTGGGAGAGGTCAGGTTCCTGCTCGTGCATTTTCAGCTTTACACGAGGCTGGTCTTCGCAGAATTTAATTCGGAAGAGCTCGGGTTCTTGCTCGTGCATTTTCGACTTTACAGAAGCTTGGGCTTCGGAGCATTTAACAGAGCCGACTCACCGATACGCTACGTTTGAATGTGTCACTCCCGATGGAAGAGTGGTGTGGGCCGAAAAATCCCACGTTCTGGTGACACTGATGGACGAACCCTTTCTCTAGCTGCTGGCGGAAACAACAATGACACCGTGAAGCGAATGAAAAGTTGTTGGTGCGGTTCAAAAGGATCAATCGCGCAGAGCACCCGACTATCGGTCGACAAAGCGTTCCGATCACCCTAGAGTTCGGACTGCTGAAAATAATTTAGATAAAAACACAACGAAGAATCGTCAAAGTGTTCACAATGATTTAAAGTGTTGACTTAAGAATGACTTGCTGGACATTTACGACGCAAACATTCCTGTTCGTGGAGGCTTTATGGCGCGTAACCACACTCTGCGACATCAGAAACACTCAAGCACGTTTCGCATCAGTCTTTACAAAATCAAACTTCAGGACAAGGAGGTATATTAACATCCATGATCTACTTAAGCCCCGAGATCTGGCTCAAATGGATGCCTCTAAGCGTAAGGATATTTCGGACGTAGCTTGCATCAACTGAATAAGAAGATTGGATGGGAAAGACCGAATGCGTCTCATGATCAGTGTATTACTGGCTCCAGAACATCTGGTTGGTCGTTTACGGAAAGGGTCGAAAATTCCACCCGACACTGAGGATCTACCATCACACAGTAAACATTTAAACAGTTTCTCACTGACTCATTGCGCCTTCTCAGCGATCTCCCTCTTTCTGTCAAAAATCAGCCCAAGCCCTGCAAGGTAGAGACTTTTTGGAAAGTCGTTTACAAGATCCCAACACTAAAATTGGAGGAAGACACTGAGAACATAATCCGCTTCAAGAAACTTTTCGGCAGCCTCATAACACCTGAAAAGGAATGTGCATCAATCACTGTCAAAGAGGTGACGCAAATTCCGCAATGACTGTTGAAAGACGCATTGTATAAGATCTTTACAGCTATCATAAACAAAGTGATTGTTCTAAAAATTGGGCCTGTGTAGACAGAGATGGACGAACAACGTGGATCGAAAAATGGTGTAACAAGCTGCCGCTAGAACTTGCAAATTGACAGGTGTGTCTAAAAAGACGCAGAATTCCACCAACGCTGACTACCGGAAAGCTTCCGATTCAACCTCTTATGGACTTATCATCTGTGTTTTGGAAAGCATGCTGGTTCATCCATACATAGGGAGATGCATCGAGAGATTGATGTCCCCTTGGAAAAATAGATTAGACATCTTAACACTGAAGAAACCCATTTATACCTAAGCATGCCTGAGAACCGCATTCAAGACATAATATCAGTGAAGCAATCTCTGTGTAGCATATACAAGCGTCTTCTTGGATACTTTTCTTCTTCCAAACTTTTAGCGTTAAACAAGGTATTTGCGACTAACATGCTTGTCATTTGGGGTCGTTCCATGCGCGAAGCACAAGATTATGGTTCATGATGTCGCCACGAGTAATATCATGCATATACACAACAGCCTGAATATTAATTCGTCCGTTCCGCGATTATACGTTCCACGCCGTCAAGGCTGACGTGGACTTCCAAATCTCCAATGTATTCATAACATAATTATTCTGGGTACACCTTACATCATTGCAAATGGAAGAGATCCTCTCCTAAAAATGGTCTCAAAAACCAACATGAAATGCAAATAAACGTCTCTTTACAAAGTCGAGGAGCAGGTGGACGAAACCCTTGGAGTAATTTCTACCTTAGTATATCTTAACCACATTTCACGTCAAGATGTTACCAGCAATCGGTGCAGAGCATGTCATACAGATGCTAAACATCTAGAACACATAATATTTAGCTGTTCCACTTACGCGGGAACAAAGTTTCTTTCCAGGCACTATGCGGCCCTAAAATAAATTTACGACCATCTTTGTTGCTCTTACGGGAGTAAGAACACAGTTCGAGAAACTAACAATATTCGGTCAATCTTAAAAGCTACTCGCAGCGACTATAACCAAAATATGTGGTTAGAATAATGGGCCTTGTGATAGGTGCTCTCGAAGGTTTCATCGGCCTGTCGTAGTGAATCCATCGAACCCTGTGGCAACCCATGTAAGTGGGACCGTGCGGTAATTTTTCTACTTTTTCTTTTAAATTATATATGCTTATATATAAGGGTTTAGAGGCCTAAGATTCTGCAAACGCAGCTCATGCTAAAGATTGCGAGTGTCCTATCCAAAAATCGTTACATTTTTTCTTCTTCCTTCGTCGAGCAGGCGGCATCCAGACTCCCGACCCAGAACTTTTTCGGTACTCCTCGACATTTCGTTTACATAGTTACACTAGTCGTTTATATCTATGGAGCTTCCTGGGAGGTGGTTGTCCCCAAGATCGAGAAACCGTCAATTTGCTAGTGTCGGCATGAAGATTTGGAGAATGGAACGATCAAATTGAGATCAGGACAGAAGACTTACAAAATTGAATTTTTTACGATAAAATATATGTTTTTTTTCTTCATTTTTTGCTACTAATGATTGATCTTTCATCCGACTTTGAGAATCGGGAGAATTTATTTTAAATAGGTTTTGCTAAAATGTTAAAACTTTTGTGATTCTACGGAATGAATCGAGAGAAACCTTTATATTTTAGGATTTTAATGATTCTCTGATCCTACGAAGTAGATCGGGAGAATGTTTTATTATTTAGGATTTTATCATTAAATTTTCTGATTCTAAGGGGAGAATCGAGAGAAACCTTTATATTTTAGGATTTTAATGATTCTCGAATCCTACGGAGGGGATCGGGAGAATGGTTTATTATTTAGGATTTTATAATTAAATATTCTAATCCTACGGGGAGAATAATTGATATTTAGGATTTTATCGATGAATTTTCGGATCCTATGAGGAGAATCTAAAGAGTTAGTTTAATCGTGATTTTAAATTGTTCAGCAATGCCTTAATCTTACGAGAAGAACCGGGAGAAACGGAGGACGACCTGTTTAAGGATACAACAAAGTTCGGAAATTTTGGGTCGGTGACCTTAGGTGAGACTGAAAAAGAATTGGCAGCGACATTGCGCCTCTACTCCCGTAATTCTCTAACAAGGTTCCGTTCCGGCCAGTGTAGAACTGGTACACAATCCGCGCCGCTAAATCTCATCCAAGGCTCGCTCACATTACCACGCATTGAATAATTTCCGGCCAAAAAATGTAATGGGGCGCCAAGCACTTTAAATTTCAAACTTTTTTCAGGAACTTAAAGCATTACTTAATATTAAGGATTCAAAGATTCATAATATTACTGGGCCGGCTGTTTAAAAATAACTATTGTGAACTGTGATCTCTTGGTAGGAACAACGGGAAAATTACAAGAACATTAGATGCCATGCCTGTCCAATTGCTGTTCCGTGGACGTCTTATATCTTAAATACGTTTTTAAGACATCAGGCGTCCTTATACAGGAATCGGACATATTAGGGCCTCCTAGAAACCTTTCCCAAAGCTTTCAGTCACCTTAATATGACTCATGTGCCTATGCTCACTGCGTTTTTCAAGCATAAACAAATTAATTCGAAAAAGTCATTTCAACAAAATTTTGGAATTGCAGCTTACAGAAGTCGGGTTTCGCTGCAGTATTCTTCACAGATATGGACGAGTGTGCAAATAATAATGGCGGATGTCAGCACGAATGTAAAAATACAGTTGGTTCCTACCAATGTTTCTGCCACAATGGTTTCACTCTTGATGATAACGGATACGACTGCAAGGAAGGTGGTTGCAAATATGAAATCACCACGTCTGCTGGTACTATAACTTCACCAAACTATCCTGATTACTATCCGGGTCGTAAAGATTGCGTCTGGAATTTCAGCACTACTCCGGGACATCGAATAAAGCTGGTAAAATAATCTGGGTAGTTGATAAAACAATCTTTGCGTACCCTGTCATTCTATCTCAATTCGCACTTAATTAAAAATCGTTCACAACTTTGTTACGTTTAGTTTACACAGAAATATCTATTTGAAAATTTACCAGGAACCTCGAGGACTTGTGTCGTCTTTGCGACGGCCCAATGACTTAAGCGAGAGTAGAATTCTTGTTTTATTGACGTCTCGTACCTTAAAAACGTCCTTAAGACACAAGGCGTCCTCTAGATATGTTCAGATTGATTCTCGGCTCCTAAGAACGTACTCAGAACATTTTTAAAAAGTTCAAGAAAACAATACTTGTAGAAATTACACAATAGTAGAATTTACACAATGCTTCTTTACGGTTTTCTAGATTTTCAAAGTTTTTGAAATGGAACCTCATCAAGAATGTGCATATGATCACATTGCTATTTACGATGGCGATTCACCAGACAGTCTCACTTTAGGAAGGTTTTGTGGTAGCAAAGAGCCCCATCCTATTTTAGCTACCGGAAGTCAAATGTATATGGTATTTAAAAGCGATGCATCTGTTCAAAGAAAGGGATTTCTAGCGACACATATGACTGGTGAGTACGCGAATAGTTGATAAAAAATGCATACCCAATAGGCGCGGGGACATGCTTAAGCAGTCATTGGAACAGTCATGTTTGTTTAATGTTGTATCCAAGACATCACTTTCCCAAGGGACACATGCAAAATCATCCCAAAAAATCCTTAGTACGTCCTAAACGCGAGTCATGTCCCCTTGCCCATTAGACAGCCTTTCCAGTGACCATGAAACATTGCTTATTAGAATATTTTAAAACGATAATATGTAACAGCTTGAGGGTGTTTTATTTTAGCCTGTGGTGGGCATTTACTTGCAACCGAACATACAAAGTATTTGTATTCGCATGCTAAATACGGCACACATAATTATGACCATAATACTGACTGTGATTGGGCAATCGAGGCTCCAATTGGAAAGAACGTCCACCTGGCATTCATATCTTTCAATCTGGAAGATGAGTCCGATTGCAACTACGATTTCGTTGAAGTTTATTCTGGCTTAGATTCTTCTAGTCCAAGTTTCGGCCGCCTATGTGGTAACTCAGTAAGTTTTTACTGTTCCAACAAAAAAAAATATACATATCCCAGTGAGATCAAATGCCATGTATGATTCTGACACTAGCTCCCAGTAGAGCAGCGGAAAATCACATTTATGGCCACGTATTACGGCCGTGAGATGGCTGAGCACAGGGAACGACCAAATCCCAAGGATGACAACCCTCTGCATCCATCCCGCAAGTACCTTGGCATGTTTTTGACAAGTAGGTATGGCTTTGACAAACCAGTGATAGCTTCGCACCTCCGAGAGCACCGACGGCAAGAACTTTTATCTTAATCGAATACTCTGCTTACAGTTGCCCAAGCTTTCTTCTAGGGTCTTGTTACCTATCTTCCAGATCATTTCAGTTTAGAGTACCAGTTATATGTCATCTCTACCTTAGTACACCATGTCCGAATGTCACGTTAAGGAGTTACCAGTGATTGGTTCAGAGCGTCTGATCCACACTCAGAGTACTTAGAACACATACTGTCCAAGTGTCTTCCTTAAGCGTTAACGAAGTATCTCTACAGATACAATACGGCCCTATGAGTTCCGGTCATACCAAAAACATGCCGAGGTACTTTCGGGAAGTTGTGATTTCGTGGTATGTTGTGTCTACCCATCCCAGGGTCATGACAAGTGGGCCATATGCGCGAATTACCGCGGTTCTACTGGGAGCCGGTGTCCGCGACAAAAGGGATTTAACGCGGAAAAAATAGATTTTTATTTTCTTATGTCAATCGGTAGTTTCTAAGTTACTACATAGACAAACATAGACATAATAAGCATACGAGGAGACGAAACAATAGGTCTAAGAAAACCAGCCCCACCACTCAACACTACTGGCTATAACCGAAGTGGCACGATGCGAGCGGAGCTCAAGAATATGCCGGCTAAAAGTGTAGTGGTAAATGGTAAGTGTAGTGCATCCCAACTACTCAAATGCTGGTTTGCGGACTCTGCTACAATCGCCTGTCCTGTGAAATTCAGCTTTGACACATTAGGTAATAGTCTTATACACGACGCTGTCAACACATAGGCTCATAATATTGTCATGGTACCCTATAGCCATCTATCTCATGGTCATGGAAATAGGTGCGATGATGAAATGATTTATTTTTTTATCTTAAGCCCTTGAAATATTTTAGGAAATCCGCATCCAACGAAAAAAATATGTGATTAGAACTTTATTTTCGAGGGGGAAAAGCGACTCCGCAAAAATTTACTCCACACCACACCAACCGTGGGCGGGAGAGGAGGGGTAATTTTAAAACTTGTAATGGATACTTCTATTTTTTTGCAAATTGTTGACTCTTCCAGGAATGCGTTTGCAAACTATAGATAGAAAAGACAAACGGTAGGTTTCTTTGGATTGGGTAATGCGGGTTAGATATTGTATCTTTGCTCTGTTCTTTCGTGTTGGATTGAGTATCTTAGTTTCTTTGATTTTTATGATTTGGGTGTGCTGCTTATGTTCATTCAAGTTCGCTTGGTTGATTGCGTTTATTTCATTTAATTTCGTATTAATTTCGTATTAATTGCGTATTATTTCATTTTCATTTGCTTGTATTGGTTTGGATGGGTTAACCAAATCTGTTATTCAAACCCAAACCAACGCAACCAGAACCACCAACCAAAAAGAATTCAACAAAATGAAACAACAAAATGAAATGAGCGTAATCAAGAAGGCGAACCGAAACGAACGTGGGCTACACGACTAATGCAACCCGAACGAACGTAAGCAGTATATCCAAACTACCCAAATCGAAGAAACTAAGAAACCCCATCCAAACCAAATTAGCATACCTAAGATACCAAATCCGACCTAAACGAACTGAAGCAACATAATAAACCTTAAAAAATCAACCCGTACTAAAAAACCCAAACAAACCGTCCGTTTGTCTTTTTTATCTCTCATTTACAAGCGCATTCCTGCAATAAAAAATATAGGTTTCCATTTGAACTTTTAAAGTTATTTCCTCTAGCCTCAGGTGGATGGGATGCGGGGTAAATTTTTGCGAAGTCGATTTCCCCCCTCGACAATAAACAGTCTTTATTACAGACATTTTTTTCGTTGCATGCGTATTTCTTGAGATATTTTAATGTCTCAAGATAAAGAAAACACCTCGTATATATCAATATAAAATAGTTTAAACAGGTTATATACATGACCGACCGCGAAGAAAGAAGCTTAATGCGTCAAAGCTGAATTTTACAGGATGGGCGATTGTAGCACAGTCCGTAAGCCAGCATTTGAGTAGTGGGGATGCGTCTGCGAAATGCACCCCCTCCACTTATCACTACACCTACAGACGCCGTATCCGTGAGATCCGCTCGCATTGGTCGGCTTTGGCTTTACCCAATAGTGGTGACTTAAAAACTTTGCATTGGCGTAAGAAAATGAAAATTTATTTTTTTCGCATTAGATCCTTTTCTTCGCGGATGGTCCCACACATACACACACGCGCGCACACACACGTGGACGCGCAGCAGATATACATTTATTTACTCATTTACAGAATACCTCCGACATCATATCAATGAACGAAGCACTGCTTGTGAGATTCAAGACAGACGATACGATATCGAATAAGGGTTTCGCTGCTACATTTATAGCGATTGATCGTCAAGACAGTGAGGAGACTCTTGGTGGAGAGGAAGAAGAAGATGGAAATCTTTGATTTAAATCTGGGGTCAGAAGGAACAGATTTTTTCTAAGTAACTGTGTAAGACTGGCTTTATTTGATAGAATTGTCAGACTCCAAGAAAAAATATCCAAGGGGCAAAAATGTGAAATAAATAATTCATTTAACACAGGACATGAATGTAAAAAATGCAGGTAAAAAGGCTTGAGCTAAAAAGAATGGAAAATTTTTAATCTCTAGAGTTCCTTTTCATTCCACCATTTTAATTCCACCAATAACGGGATCGAATAAAGTGAACATCCGATTCCTTTCAATGCAGTTCAAAAAAGTACTATGGGCACTGAGATGGATTGAAGAAATGCACAAAAAGGACCCCGTCCTTATGTTTTATGAAGTTATGTTAAATTTCCGAGGGACTTTGTACGCGAAATTTTTGGGACATAATAAATAAAAAAGAACCAAAGATCAATTTAACAATTTCAATTCTGATAAGACTGATTTAGACACTTTGACAGAAAACCATTACCTATATATTTAGTGAAGGGTTATTTTCCAATCGTTTTTACTTCAAGCATTCTTGCCAATAAAGTATGAAAATTAATGTAAGAAGCTTTGAAAGCGAATGAAATATAACTGTGAATAATGAATTTTGCGATCTAATATTAATATGCGCATGTTTAATTAAGAAGAACCTAATCTCTCAATCTTAGCTTCTGAGCTCTATGGTCTTTTATCGATTATGGCAAACATGGACCATTTCAGCTCTTAAAATCGATATTTCTGAGTTCCTCTGCATACTATTGGTGCGATCCCACACTTTTCCTTCTGCCTCGCCACTAGTTTTGTATACACTTTAGTGCTGTACGTTTCCAACGTGAAAACATCTACCTGGATATTCACGTAGAAATATACGTAAGACTCGGGTGGTATTTTAGAACAATTCACATCACTTTTTAGGTGGGCTGTAAATATCCTAGTAGAAGTGTTCCAATATATCATAATAAAATTGGTCCTTATTCCAACAAATGCACTCGTTTTCTTGAAAAGAAATATTTATACCAGATTCTCTTTTAAGCTAATGAGAGGAGTCTATATTCTTCAAATTAAATTTCGGGATAATTCCAAATGATAAAAGTGTGGATTTATTGCTACAAAGATTACAGTTTATTCATAATCATAGGTGGTTGATGCCTCCAAACTCTACCCTAATCCTTGTCAAAAATGATGAACAACAAAAGTTTAAAACGGAGCAAAGGTTTAGTTTATCAGATCTCTTTTTTATTGTACATTTGAAATACAGTTACATCACAACAGTAAACAGTATAATATCATCATAATTATATGACATTTACATTTCCTCAATAAAACTAAACTTCATATCAATGTAAAATTAAAGAGATTCCCGACTCTTCGAGATTCATAGTAGCACTTCTCGAGGAGATTTCGTGCTTTTAAGAATGCGTGCATACAGAATGTAAAAAAAAAGTATAAGTACTCACATATGTAGATTGTAAATATAGGTGTGGGACAATCGTATTTGCAAAGGTAATTGAACCGCACATCTGCAGTTTCACATGGCTGTGTTAAGAGCACTTAATATTTTACAACTACTGATATAAAAAATACGTAATATTATTCCAATTAAAGTAATTATCTACAGTATACAGTTGTAATAAAAGTAATGGTAGAAGAAGTATTTTTCATTCCACTATTCCCCGAGGTTCACAGAGTACGATAACTGCGATCCGTCCAGGCCTTGTAGAACTTCCATGAGAAAGCACCAATTCCCACAAAGCAGGTAGTAAGAATGATGCCACCTGAAGTAAAAAAAATTTTAGTTAAAAGAGCTTTTATTGAAACAAATTCACCAAAATGAAGCATTTTTCTATTAGCGGCTAGTGATCAAATAAAAATGGAATACGTTTTCAATTTTCTTTGTAAGATAATTTCACAAATTACTTTATTTTTAAACGTATGTTTAAATATGTGTAAGTTATTGTAAACAAAACTTATTAAAATAATTGTAATATGCAAGCTTAATGCGTTCTTTTCATCAATAATATGGTTTTACAATTCTAATAAAAACTTCATGAATAAAAATAATAAAAGAACTTTTAGCAAAAAAGAAAGTTTGATAATAAAAAACTTGTCTTGATTATAATTCTATACTGAGAGAAAAACTCAAGTTTGCACATTAGTATGAACATGTCTGATGCGTTGTATCAGATTTTTTGTATTGCTATCCGAGCCAGAATGCATGCATCTTAAGCATGGTATGTCTTGTTCTGAAGAAGTACAGCATTTAATGTTTCGAGCGCAGACTCGCCGTGCGAGAAAATCTATCAATTCGCGGTGCTATTTTACCTATGTGAGTTTAGAAAGGGATTCTCACAAAGAAGGTCTTAGGCCAAGCCTGCTGGCAGCTTGCTGTGTGCAAGTTGGAACCATCAGCGCGCATGCGCGAAAAGCCTTTTCAAGAATTCGATGCCCAAATCGCGTGGATTTCTTGCAACCGTAACAAGGTAAAGTGATAGCTTCTCTCACATGGAGATACTGTTTATAAAGTTGTGTCAACACACGCTTTATGTTCTGGTAGTATAAAGATCTGTGGCCCTAAAAGTGCATATGTTGAAGCAAATATTGCACGAACGTCGGAATTCTTGACTTGTTTTTAAGATATGTGCACACTAGGCTGGTCCAAAAAATTTTTTTTTCAATAGTCCACTTTTCTAAATAAAATGTTTTGTTTTTTTATTTAAATAACCAATGTAATGGATTATTTTTCATCCCGCACAACACTCAGACTGTTGAAAAATATTTAAGTAATTTATTTCACTAATCAAATTAATTTTACGCATGTCAAATAAAAATAATCCAACTGCGGCTATTTAAATAAAATAAACATTTCATTCGAAAAAACGAGTTAGGGAGGCGAAGGGTATATTTTGCAAATAAATGTATAATACTGAGGTATATAAAAATATAATTTTGACTCGAAAATTATCGTGTTGAAATCATATGAACTTTGCTAGCAGAATGTACAACACACATTCTGCATGATAAAACTAACACAAATTTAAGATTTATTAACCTTAAGTTTTATTTAAGCAAAATCCAGGCATATTCAGCAAAATAAGAATGTATATTGGACATGAGCAAAAGTATCTTAGCCCCCAAGTTTAATTGTTGTTCTTTAATCCAAAATTGAACCTTCTTTCACATTTTTTGATCTTCAGGTATAACAAATTTCACTTTAAAATTGATACTTTAGTAGGTGGTTTCCATATTTTCGGAGATGAAAATCTTTTGATGAGATAAAAATTGCTAATAAATCGCAGTTTTGAGGTTTGGCATTTGGATACGACTAAGTTGGTGTTTTTTATTTAAAAACGCTACATTTAATTGGTCAACGTAGTTTTCTTTGCAAGAAATTTAATGAACTTCAAACCTACTGAATAAACTGTTTAATTAATGCGTCCTGTAAATTAAATTACTAATACGAATACCTAAAATTTGTAATCGATCGTTATTTTGACATTTTCGAAGCTCCAAATACTGATCTTTTTCAATAATTTATTTCCCATTGAATCAGTAGGTTTACGATTAATGTAATTTTTGTAGTAAAAAATAAAATTAATCAAGTATTACAAAATCCAAATTTAGCTGTGTACGAACCCTAATAAAATTTGAAATAACTGGATTTCTACAAAACAGAATTTCAAAATTCTCTGACTATTCCCTGACCAAGTTTTCATTTTCCCGGACCATTATAAATTTTTCTTTAAGTACGTAACAACCTTATTGTAAATACTTTTAGAGCCGTAAGTTGTACAAAGTTTTATAAAGGGTCATCGAGAAATTACGTAAGACATACGTAAAATTCGTGAATATCCAAGCAAATAATTAAGTTTTCAACACAAAAATGCAAATGAACAAAAAATGCAAGATTAAAATTTTCAGTCAAAACAATTAATTCTCAATCAAGAAAAAAGAAATTTTCCAAGAAAAAATGAATTTTCAAGATGAATTTTTGACTAAAAGATCGAATTTACAATCCAAAAATATGCATTTTACAACAAAAATAATAAATTTTTTTATCAAAAAAGTCTAGTTTTGAGCAAAATAAGTAAATTTTTAAATAAAAGAGACCAATTTTCAACCAAAAACACAATAAAGTCCAATCTTGATACAGTGTTTCCGAGAATTGACGTCGCGTCGCTAATATCCCAGAGAGGAGCTTCGGGGGGGGGGGGGCTCTCACTTAGGGGTAGAAAAGTATAGTTACAGTAAGGCGCTGTATTCTAATAGCCTAGCTGTGTAACTGCGTCATGACGTTTCGACACTTCACTCGAAGCGCGATTCACACGTGAATAAGCACGGTAGCGAGCTCAGGTCTAGCAGCAGTGAGTATCTGATGCTTGAAGCCAATTGAAGCCGATGGGACTGATTCACTGATTGAATTATTTCGTGCGATTGAGTAACCTTGTCTGTGAACTTGAGAACAGCGCCATCTGACACACAAATATATGCAGCGAAGTAGTTCCTCGAACTTATGGGAGCAATGTTACTGAAAAAGAGCAGTGAATTCATTTGAATAAAACATGTTTTACTAAGGTTTAAACTTAATTATTTACTATAAGATTTCTTGCCAATATTTAACTAAAATTCAATTTTCTTCTCAATTGATGGTACTGTCGTGGGCTCTCGTCAACAGGCTCTATGATTTGACACAGAAAACGAAAAAGAAGTATTGGGCAGACACAGATAGAGAGAGTTTGATCGTTTAAAAACGAAGACCTGTTATTGGAACACATTCGGATCATCTATCTCACATGGTAGAAAGAGAGGACCGATCGACTTCAAGTATCGGACTCCCACTGTAGTGTTTTATAACAATCAACTACAATTAATCTAATACTTATCGAAGTAATTGATTTTCTGTTAAACAATTTCTTCGTATGTCTGGTTATAAAACTGCGTCGCATAAATTGTCCGACTATACGCAGAAGTTTTTTTTTCTAAGCGTTTGCTCAACGGTCCGCAAACTTTTAACAGGAAACGCATTTATTTTAACGTGTAAGGGCGAAATTTCTTTTTAGTTTCCGTTAAATATTTAGCTCAACCTTGTCTCTGTATTAGAAAAACAATTTTCAAAATATTTTTATCACACAGAAAAATTCAACGGAAAAGGTTCATACGCCCGTAACTGTTTACGTTCCGAGGATCTGGATTTAATTTCAAAGTCAGCACAAAATCTACATTAAATTCAAATTTTTTAAAGAAGTAGCAACAAATTAAAAGTTTGTGGTAAGGTTTTGTTTCTCAAAAAATATATTTTAATTGAAATAAAGCAATGAAAATAAAGAAAAATGGTTATGTTACTGTTATTTAAAAATTAAGTTACTTGATCTCATGTAAAAAATATATATTGAAATACTGAAAAATAGAATTTTAATATAAACATAAACTAATGTTATACATTCATTTGACGTATATGTCCAGAAAACGCGGTAAATGGAATCTTATAGAAAAATAGAATGAAATTCAAATAGTAACAACAATAATCTGCTTTTTAAGAATCTTAAGTAAATAAAAAATAAAATTTTGTAACTGATATGGGACCATTCACAAAACACCC
>NC_046659.1:20331791-20340750 GCF_010883055.1 Belonocnema kinseyi | reverse complement strand
TCAGATTGCACATTTTAATTTTCCTTCATTTTCTTCCATCAGTCAATTAGCCTAACCTCAGTCATCCGACTGCGATTGCGCCACTTGTTTTTCCAGACAGCTGCTTGCTAAAAGCGAACGAGTGAGCACGTGCTTTTCCTCGTGATCCACACTTAATGTCGTAAAAATTAAATTACCCTTCTTTTTTTAATATTTAACCATCAATATATATAGTCAGTGAAGAAAGTGCAATACAGTTAGTTTATCTTAGTAAAATGATGTGATTTCTTTCTTCCACCTACGAATCCCATATATCGAAACTTTCTCACCCCATGTTTGCCAGCACCTAACATAAACCTTTTCCTGGTTTTATAATGAGTAAATTTAATATTATAAACAAACTTGGTGCTTCGAGACGGATTAAATAAACTAATGAAAAATTAATCGCGACAGTGTATAGTAGACTACAGTGATCACCCATTCGTTCTTTATTTTTACAAGCTTATAGTTGCTTATTCACTCAAAAATAATCTATGCTATCTCACTCATGGAGAATAGTGGAGTATTTGTGAGTCGAGATAGATAGCTTCTTCATTAATTCCTAAAAGTGAAAAACAAGCATCCGCCTGTGAACTTGAAGAATCATATGATTAAACGATTTCCTTCCTGAGCGTGGTGACCAGTTGTTTTGTTTCAACCAGGCTACTATCAATTTGTTGTGCGGGATTCTAATTATAGTGCATATCTGAGTGTATTGTGAATTCCTTTGCTCTTGACAAACGTAAGATCGATAGACACCATGGCGTCAACTATAGATAAGCAGCAAAACGATATCAAGGCTAATTACACGCTTTTACGACAGCACTAAGAAGTAAGGAGAGAAGGTAATAAAATCTCCTACATCTATGGAAACTAGACTGGCTACGCTGGAAAAATACTGGTAGCACTTTTACGAGCAGCATTTTGCCAGTATTGGATCCGAAAAACGCTGAGTATTCTTATGTTGTTGATAATAAATTTGAATAGGTATAAGCTGACTAAATCGAAACAAACGCTCAATTCACCATATACTAAAAAAACCTCAGAGTAATCCTGGATAAAATACCAAGTAATAAAAAGTAATAAAAAGTAATAAAAGTTCTTCAGCCTCAAAAAAATTAGTACACGAAATCTTACGTCTTCTGGATGCCACGAATGAATCCATTCGTATTTTTTCAGATATAAGTAAACCCGTAGACCAATGGGAAGATTGGTTAATGAAATCTTCTGAATAATTTAGAGATTGTTGCGATTTTTTTTTTAATTATTTGAAATCTTTGAAAATCTTTTTCAATTTTTTAAACCTTTTAAAATCTTTGAAATTTTTAAAAATTTGTTTAATACTTAAAATGTTTGTAAAGTCCTTTTAAAATATCTTTAAATAATTTAAAAATTAACCAACATCTTTTTAAATTTTTAAGGGAAATTTTAAAGCTTTGTGAAAATTTTTAAAATAGTTTTAAAATGATTTGCGATTTTGTTTTAATTTTTAGAAATATTCAGAAATTGTTTTGATATTTTTTTAAATTATTTTAAATCTTTTAAAATTTTTTTAAATTTTTCAAACCTTTTGAAATCTTTGAAATTTTCTATGAAATCTTTTTAAATTATTTGAATTTTTTTAATCTTATCTATCTTTGTGAAATCTTTGAGATTTTCGAAATTTTTGAAATCTTTAAAACTATTTTAAGTATTCTTTTTAATGGGTTTAAAATGCTTAAAAATTGTTTGAAATCTTTTTAAATTTTTGTAAAAACTTTGTAAGTTCTTTGAATTTTTGTGTTACTTTTGTGAAATCTTTTTATAATCTTTTGTAATTTTTTTTTTAAATCTAAAAATATTTAGAAACTGATGTGAAATTTTTTAAATTATTTGAAATCTTTTTAAATTTTTTAAACCTTTTGAAATCTTCGAAATTTTTTGAAATATATTTGCAATCTTTTGAAATCTTAAAATTTTCTTAAAATTTTTGTTATATTTTTTTCAAATTATTGGAACGGAACTAGAAGAATGGGCATGGATAATGTAATCGAGTATGGAAAGGAGAGGGGTGGCTAGAGTAATGGAAGGAGTAGTGCTGCCAATAGTGAAGAAAGGCAAAGGACCGAGGCGAAATAGAAAAAGTGAATAGAAAAGGTAGGAGAGTAAGTAGGAGATAGTTTCTAGTTGGTGAGAGGAGTTAGGTAAGGATGTCCTCTGAGTCCACTTTTATTTAATATATTAAGATCAGACTTGGAAGAAGAAATGCGGAGAAAAGGTTGGGGAGGAGTTAGGATAGGGAAGGAAAAGATATATACGCTGGCATACGCACACGACATAGTGTTGATGGCGCAGAGGATGAAGAAGGGACGGCGGAATTAATTACAGGATTAGAGAAATAATTAGATGGGGAAAAGCTGAATTTAAATGTAGAAAAGACAACGATAATGAGGTTAAGAAAAGGAGAGGACAGGAAAAAAGAATGGATGGACAGATGGAAGGGAATAAAGTTAAAAGAAATAAAAGAGTTTAAATATTTGGGATATATCTTGCAAACGAATGGAGATCATACTAATGGAAATCATCATAATGGAGTAATTTCGTGGTATAGTCCATTTTTCATCGGGCTTCTAAAGATTATAGGCGAACGGTGTGGTATAGGCACGGGGTGGTTCTCATAATATGAGATACCTGTGGTTTTTATAACACTGTGGCTGCGCGGGGGAAATTGGTTACAAAAATGTTTGTGACTACTGCAAAAACTAAATATATCTAAATAGCAGTAAATTTATACTTCGGAAACATAGAATAAAGTTTTTCATTAAAATTAATACTTTACTTTGCATTTTATTAACTACTTCCTGCGGTATCTCATATTATGAGAATAGTTTGACGAGTTTGGAAAAAGCACTTTTTTACATTTTTTGTATTTTCAGCATAAAAAAAATTTTTAATAAAATTTTTTATTTGAGCTTCTTATGACAAACTAAATTTCCTTTAAAATGACCTATATTACTTTTAAATTCAGTACATAGAATTCTGACAATCACGCCAAACAGAGTTGATACCTGATATTTGGGTACTCTCCTCTACATTTTTGGTGTACCTTTAGTTATACTTTTCAGTTTTAATTTACTCTGACGCACTTTTTTTAAACATTGCTTCATTCTAATTTTTATTATTATTGCTCTCTTCAAGCATTAAAAAAGCATCCTTGAAATATTTTTTAAAGCTAACATTAAAAATTTAAATTCTTTTTGGAATTTAGTTTTCATAGTGGGCTAACTTTTTCAAATTTAACAAATCACAATATGTTTTTATTGTCGAATCATTTATGTTTTAAGAAAAATTGATAATTGTAGTTATATTTGTGATTTTGAAAACTTTACATAATTCTTCCATCCTTGGTTCATTTGGGTTAATTTGGTATTTTATAACTTTCAATGAAATTAAAACAAATTATCTTTCCATAATTCTTCCATCCTTGGTTCATTTGGGTTAATTTGGTATTTTATAACTTTCAATGAAATTAAAACAAATTATTGCAGTGTCCATACGTTAGGGAAAAACACACGCCCTTTTCTTTTCCAACTTCCTCTTTTCCTTACCAGGTCCGTTCTTTTGGAAAGGACCGTGTTACGAACATTTTTAATTCAAAGACTATTTTTAATTTTGTAATCTTAAAAAGTAAAATAAATTAATACTCATTTTGATACAAAAAAATCACAATTGGAGATTCTTTTATCATTTCTTAATCTTGCTTTTAAAGTGTATGTAACTTTCAATTAAGAAAAAATAAATTATTCTTTGGCTTATGTTTATTTCAAATATTTATATTATACAATTTTATTTATTTATTTTTTAATTAATGTACTTTAACTTTTTTTATGAAACACATTTTTCAAATTATTAAAAAATGCAGAATTATGATAAATCTGAAAATAATGTCATTTAATTTTAATTACATTTTTCTATTTTATTTTACTTTCACTTACTTTTTAAAAAATCTACATTATTACAATTTGTGATATATGCTTAAACTAAGAACAAATTTAAAATCGTAATTAAGAATGGGCTCTTATATTTGTACTACTTTTTAAAACATTTAAGCAATTTGAAACTGTGCCTTATTTTAAGCTTATTTCTTTATTTTTGTAGTAATTAAAATACAACAAATTATTATTCATTTTATTCTATAAAAAAAAGTTACAAATATTTTTCATTATTTTTAATCTAATTTTGTATTGCTAATTTTGCATAAATTTTGAGTAAAATTTTATGTATAAATCGTCAATTAACAATCAATTAATAATAATTTGTCAAATAAAAATGGGTTTTTAGATAACATTAAGACATTTTTTTATTTTACTTTCAGTCATATTTTGGAAGGATATGACGTATTGTAACATATATGTAAGTACTATTCATAACTTTCTGTAATAAAAACATGGTTTATTCATTACGCTTAACAGAAGGAGAAAAAGGAAAAAAGAAAATTTTGACAGAATAAGAGAAGTATTTGTAGTTTTAATTGAAAAACAAAAATATTAACTTCTTTTATTGAAAAATAACATAAAAGCATAATATCTCTACGACAAAATTACTTCAGTTTCCCATGAATTTGTGAAAAATAATTATCTTATTTAAATATATATTACATTTCGTTGCCATGACATTCTATCATGTAGTTAAATTTTTTTCAAATTAAAATTAAATTAAAAGTTTATTCGATTTAGATATGCTAAAAATTAGGTTAAATTGGGTTAAATTTGCATACCAATACTGACACTTGATTTAACAGATATTATTTTTAACGAAAAATATATCAAAACGATTCATAATGAAATTTCATTCATCGTGAATCCTCACTGATCACACCATAATGAAGAAAAAGAAACAGCAATTATAAAACAAATCAAACAAAAATGTGGAAATAAATAAATTAAATTGTAAAATTTATATGAATTAAAAATTAACATTATTAATTTTTTTTAATATGTCTAAAACTTACATTTGTTTTCAAGCAATAATTATGGATCTGAATATTTTCATTAAGAACTATTCAAGAATAATTTTTATGTTTAAAAAATTTTTAGTTCAAAAAATAAATAAAAACATTTTCTACAATTATGATAATGTAAGCAATAATTTTTTAATAAATTGGTGTAGCTCATTATCTATTTGAATGTAATTGAACACAAGTTCTAATAACAATTTATGTAATCTTTAATTATTTATAATATATTATTTTATAATTGTTTTCATATTTGAAAATAAATAAATAATATTATTTTCAAGCTTCAATATTTCAATGATAAAAATATTCTTAAAAATTTACTATGTTCTTCAAAGTTGATTATACATAAGAAGAAATTAGTTTTTAAATATTTTGGAGAAATTCCAAAAAAAATTGTAAAGAAACATACATTTTTTTAGAATAATGTGAAATTAAAAGGAAATTTTTAATTTTAATTACAACCATTTAAGACAATTTTTAAAGAGATTACAAAAATATTGAATGTATATATTAAAATTATTAATTTTCTAACAATATAAATATAAAATATATTAAATTGATAATTTACAAGCGTATATTATTTTTTTAAAGATAACAACGGTAATAATATTTAAATTCGTGTTGTCAATTTCTTTAACGATATTAAAATAAATATGGAAAGAAAGTCGAAGTTGTTGGAAATGTAGTTCAAAAGGTATGTTTTTGCAATATATAACTTTTTTCTTAAATTTCATTCAAAAATAATTGTTATTTCATTATTTCCGTGAATATAATACGAATATTATACCTCAACTTTGTTATGCTTTTATTTGTCTACAGGATGATTTCGTCTATCAGTAGATAGTTTTAAGAAACATAAATCTATTGGAGTACGAAGATGAAATGTCTGAAGATGAATTAATAGAGGGTTTCTGATAGCCAAAAACAAAACGGAAGTTAAAGGATGAGTCAAATGCTTTAAGCCCAATGTAGGTTTATAAACTATAGTACTTTCCATATGACCATTTCACATATATTTTTCTATATTACATTTAAAAAATGATAAATAAAGTGATAATAAAGTAAAGCAATATATAATTTATTTAATTGTAACATAAAATATTAATATGTGATTGTAAACCTAAAAATAGATTCATTATATCTTATACAAAGAAAGTTTAATATTAAATTATAGAATTGTGAAAATAAGAAAATTTCGATACAGAAATTCATAGTTTTGCTCATTTTAGAAGGATATGCTGAATCTTTCCTTTATAAACTAAGATTATCTTTTCGATTAAATTTTCTAATTGCTTTGATATTTTACCAGATTTATTTTTAATTTCAACAATTAAGAGTTTCAATTTTTTTCAACAAATGAAATAAATTTATTGAAGGAGTCATCAACAGCGTATTTTAAATAACTTTTTTTCGAGCTTTGCACATTTACAATAATAATTGAAGGGGGCACATTGCATAGGGCATAAATGCCAAAACCCCAATTTTACAGAACTAAAAACCTGTTTAAATTCACCAAATAATTAAAAAAAAAAATGCAAAAACGTTTCGAGGTACTGATAGGGTTTATCGAACCATGAAACGAACATCCTGAAAGAAGCATCCTTCTCCGAGCAAACTTTTGTGAAAAGTATAGCGTATCTCCATAAACACTGATTTTTATACGTGAAAAGTTGCGTAACTGTTTTATTTTTCAATTAAAAAAAGCAACAAAGTACTTCTTAGATGTTGGTTAGCTCTACTGAATCGCAAAAAGATCACTTTAAATAGATAACATGCGAGAAAGCCTTGGTCAAAGATCAATGAGCACCAAAAAGCTTCAATTTTGACACATAAAAAGTTTCCTAACTGTTTGATTGTTTAATTTAAGAGAAAAACAATAAATTACTTCTGAGCTATTGCTTGGCTCTATTGAATCGCAAAAAGAGCACTTAAAAAAGATAAACATGTGCGAGAAAACCCTGGGGAAATATCGGCGCGCGCCAGAAAGATTCAATTTTGAGGATCCGTGAAAAAAGCCCAAAGCGCCCGCCCAATGAGACTCGCGCTCCGTGAAAAAGGCCCGCGAATCAGCGAGCGACTCGCTTCATCGCGATGGATGTACCTATGTATGAGCACCCTAGTGGACGCAAAACTATGAAAATCCCAAGAACGTCCTTAGGACGTTCTTAGGACGTCCTATGTCAGGTCCATCCACGTCTGTAAGACGTCCAATGTCCTAAAGATGACATAAAAACATCTTAAATACATGGACGTTCTCGGGACATCTACCGTACTGACATAAGACGTTTTAAGCGAATTCCTAGGATGACCAAAAGACATGTTATAAAAGACGTCTTAGGGATGTTTCAAAGACGTCTCTAGGACATCCTTAATTTTTTTGCCCACTAGGACGACTCTACTCGTTCTCTGATTCGCGGGCCTTTTTCACGGAGCGCGACTCTCATTGGGCGGGCGCTTTGTCGTTTGGGCTTTTTGTCACGGATCCAATTTTAAAACATAAGAAGTAAGTTCTTCAGCAACTGTTTCTATCCCAGAATTTATAATTTTTGACGGAGAAACTTTAAAAAACCAGAAACGACACAGGCTCTGAAAATCAATGACGCCGCGGTCACGACACACTATGTAGCATGTCACTTACGCGTGACCCTTCAATTAATTAATGGAACAGTTACATTAAACATTTTGAGAATGGCTTTCTTTGAATGAATATTCAGAAGTTTTTACGAAAATTAACTAGAATGGTCTTTCTTATAGGTGGGTAAAGCTGAAAGTACCCCTTTGCCCAATGAACCTCAGACCTATGCCATAATTGAGGGCTCATTTAAAGGTCATTTAATACCCAAAAGCCAAATTTTGGGTTCTGCATTTTAAAAAAATCCATGGTACTACCAGGCTTACGTAAAGCTAGCATTATCATGGTAGAAATATTCATTATATCAAATTTTTCTTTCACAGGAATTGAGGGCTCCTTGAAGTCTCTTGCATGACCCACGGGGCAATTTTTTAAAAACAACCCCTATCATAAAAAACTACCCTAAAAATAAATATGCACTCATCTAAAAATTGAGTACTACACCAGAATTGAGGGCTTATTCTAGGCTCTCCAATGCCCTCAAAATCAATTTTCTAAAACCATCTCTGGACATTAAAAAACTACCCCTTACCTAAAAGTGCTGATAAAGTGCACTAAATATGCACTAATCATAAAACTGAGTGCACCAGAATGAAAGGCTCATTGAAGGCTCTTGCATGACCCACGGTGCAATTTTTCAAAAAACAACCCCTATCATAGAAAACTACCCTAAATATTCAATATGCGCTAATCTGAAAATTGAGTACACCAAAATTGAAGGCTCCTTAAAAGCTCTCGAACGCCCCCAAAATCAATTTTCCAAAACCATCCCTGGACTTTAGAAAACTACCCCTTAGTTAAAAGTGCACAAGCTAAAAATTATAATTTTTATCAACCGACGGATAAACATTTGATAGGTCTAGTTTTTTACCACTGAAGTATTGGAAAGTCGTTTAGTAATTAATTCTGTTAGCATTTCTCAAAATCTTCAGTTGAAGACTGTCTTAAAACGTTCACAAGTCTGCGTTAAATGAATCCTAACATTTCGTTACTTCAAAAACGTTCGATAATTTCAAAAATACTGAGCCTTCAAAGACTTTCAGAAAAACCCTGTTTTTAATCTTTAAGCTTAGATTTTTCTGGTTCTCAGATACATATTATACCAAAGTTAAATGGTATTATATAAACCTTGTTCTTCTAATATAAGACCTTTGTAGTGCATTTCCAAAGTTCAACTATGTGATACATATCATTTAAAGTATTTTGTTTAAAGAAAATTTTTACAAAAAAAAAGTGTTACATGAAGGGTTACATAAAGTCTTACTTTATTGCATTATGTGCAATTGTCTTTTAACTTCTCCATGCTGCGTGAT
>NC_046659.1:20328291-20331691 GCF_010883055.1 Belonocnema kinseyi | reverse complement strand
GCGAAATCCTGCGGTCGTCCTTATGACAAATTTTTAATTATATATATATATATATGTACAATATAATTATATTAATGCAAATATTGGTTTTTGAAGTTGCTTCCTATGTAGTTTTTAATCAGGCGATCTGGCTGTATAGTGAATATAAGGAGAATCTGTTTCGTAATTTCTAATTGTGAATACACCTTTATTCATTCCCTATTGATGAATCCACCTTCATTCGTTCCCTATTCAAGCCCTAAACGAGCTCTAATTTCTGAATACAGAATACAATGTTTGATAACAATACAAGAAAATCAAACACTACTGATGTACTTCATTCTCAGCTCAATATCACAATCCTTTACATGTTAATTATAGAGTGTCAGGGGCGGTTTTCAGAAAAAGGTTTGAAGTTTTCTGAAGGACTGAAAATATATTTTTTTAAACTGATGCAATACTTTTTCTTGCACATTATCAGCACTTTTGGGTAAGGGATGGTTTTTTTAATATAAGTGATTGTTTTGAAAAATTGATTTTGGGGGCGTTGAAGAGCCTAAAATAAGCCTTCAATTCTGATGTACTCAATTTTAGGATTAGTGAATATTTCATATTAGGCGTAGATTTTTTTTTATACGGATTGTTTTTGAAAAATTGCGCCATGGATCATGCAACAGTCTTCAATAAGCCTTCAATTCTGATATACTTATTTTTATAATTAGGGCATATTTAGTGCATTTTATCAGCACTCTTATGTAAGGGATAGTTTTGAAATATCAAGGGATGGTTTTAGAAAATTCATTTTGTGGGCGTGAGAGAGCCCAAAATGAGCCCTCAATTCCGCTGTACTTCATTTTCAGATTAGTGCAAATTTAATTTTTAGGGTAGTTTATTTATGATAGATTGTTTTTGAAAAATTGCGTGGTGGTTCATACAAGAGCTTTTAATGAGACTTCAATTCTGATATACTCAGTTTTATGATTAGTGCATATTTAGTGCACTTTATCAGCACTTCTAAGTCAGGGGTAGTATCTTAATATCAAGGAACGGTTATAGAAAATTGATTTAGGGGGCGTTGGAGAGCCTAGAATGAGTCTTTAATTATGTTGTACTCAATTTTCAGATTAGTACATGTTTATTTTTTAGGGTAGTTTTTTATGATAGGGGCTGTTTTTGAAAAACTGCGCCATGGATCATGCAAGAGACTTCAATAAGCCCTCAATTCTGATATACATATTTTTATGATTAGTGCATATTTAGTGCATTTTATCAGCACTCTTATGTAAGGGATAGTTTTGAAATATCAAGGGATGGTTTTAGAAAATTGATTTTGTGGGCGTGAGAGAGCCCAAAATGAGTCCTCAATTCCGCTGTACTTCATTTTTAGATTAGTGCATATTTAATTTTTAGGGTTGTTTATTTATGATAGAGGTTGTTTTTAAAAAATTGCGCGGTGGTTCATACAAGAGCCTTGATTGAGCCTTCGATGCTGATTTACACTGTTTTATGATAAGTGCATATTTATTGCACTTTATCAGCACTTCTAAGTAAGGGGTAGTTTCTTAATATCAAGGGATGGTTATCGATAATTGATTGAATGATTTTTTGCTATATTAACATTTTTGAAATTTATTTGTCTATAAAAGTATATTTTCCCGTGATTTAAAATTATTATATAATTACATATTGTACAATGCTTTTTTTCTGGAATGATTTTTGTATTGCAATACATTTTTCTACATATTTCATTGTAGTTTAGAACTCAATCGAATATATAACTAGTATTATTATTACTCATTTTGTTATGCCTTCTTATTTTTAAACCCCGGTGAAAGAGATACACGGATCATCAGCGTTACTAAAGCATAATTTAACTCCAATAGCATGAAGTTGGCCTGTACAGGGAAGGAGAGAGATTTGAAAGAAAATCGAACGATAAGATAATAAATGAAGAGGGGGAGATTCTAAGAGACTGGATGGAGAACAGAGGCTGGGCAGAGGTGGACGAGATATGGGAGGATCTAAAAGGGAAAGGCTGTGTGCCAAAGAAGGTATTTAGGAAGAAGAAAGGAATGGTGAAGCCGTGATGGGATAGGGAATGTAAAATGATAAAGAGAAAGGTGCAAAAGAAGTACAGGAAGTGGAAGAATGGAATCGCGAAAAGGGAGGAGTACGTAGAAATGAGGAAGGAGTTTAGGGCGATCTGTAAGAAGAAATAGCAGGAAAAGGAAAAAGAGCTGGAAGAGGATTGGAGAAGTGTTAAGACAGAAGGGGACGTGTGGAAGATAATTAATAGGTTTAGGAAACGTTGGGTGAGCATAAGTGAGAAGATAGGGAGCGACGATTGGAGGAATTTTTTTAAGGACTCATTTCATAGGTCAGATACACGAAAGAGAGATGAGGGGATTGGAAGCAAGAAGGAGGTAGATGGAGAGGAGCTGAATGACGATGAGATAGAGAAGCAGATAAGAAAGTTGAAAAAATCTAAGGCAGCAGGACTGGACGGAATAGAGAACGAAGCGTGGCTGTTTGGCACACAAGAGGTAAGGCAGAGGCTGAAGGGAGTGGTGAAAAAAGTATGGAGGGGGAGGGATTCCCAAGTGAATAGAGGGAGGGGTTGATCGTACCACTGTATGAGAAAGGGGATAGGGGGAGGCAGGAAAATTATAGAGGGATTACTCTAATGAATACTGCGTACAAAATATATGCGATGGAGTTGGCAGATAGGCTAGGCAAGGATGTTGAGGGAAAAGGAATATTGCCGGAGATGCAGGCGGGCTTTAGGGGGGGGGGGGGGGGGGTACTATTGGCAATATTTACGTCTTGCAGCACGTGGTGGATAGAGAACTAACTAAAATGGGTGCCAAAGTCTATGCGTTTTTTGTGGATCTATAGGGCGCGTTCCCTTTGGTGGATAGGGGGAAGTTGTGGGAGGCAATGGAAGAGAGGGGCCTGATCGAGAGGGTAAGGGAGACATACGAGGAGACGAAAGAAAGGGTGTGATAGGGTGTGATTCGTCAAAAGACGAATTTTCGTTAGAACAGTTGCATTTTTAACCCAAAACTATTAATTTACTACGAAAGGAGTTAATATTTAAACAAATAGTCACAGTTTTGACCAAAAAATAATAATAAATAAAGACGAAGTTGTAATTAAAAATTAAAATTAAACAACATTACTGTTGTCTATGTTTTGATTTGTAGTTTAAGAAATTATCTGCACAAGTGTAAAGAATATACAAAGACCGTGCTAAAATTTTCAATTTAAAATTAAGGAAGCTCAAAGACCACCGCGAATTTGGGAACGGCTCCCCCTTTGTACCTACCAGGTGTATACATATGAAACCGGTATTGCCATCTAGGGGCCAGTAGGCACACTTGTAGGCACTGTCGGAACTTACCATTTGTGCTAATTGGCGTAT
>NC_046659.1:20326153-20328191 GCF_010883055.1 Belonocnema kinseyi | reverse complement strand
AACCCTTGCTTACAATTTTTTACGCTTATATTCTAAGCGACTTCCGTTGCCGTTTCCTTTTACTTCTCTTATATATAAATTTTTCCATTTTTCACGTGCATTCTTTCTCATTCGCTCCTCTAGCCTCCTCCAACTCCTTCATCCACTCTTACCACAATCCATCCTCCCCTAGCATCTTCACAACATTAACTTTCAAGCTTCCTTTAGCTTTCATTCCTCTCCAGTCTCCAGTTTACTGGAGTTTACTCCAGTCTCGTCTTCTATATCTCTGCTTCCACATTCCGAGAGAATACTTAGAACCTACGAACATACTTCAACACTCAGTACCAACAACAGATGATTGCCCTATTTTTTCGGGACAATACCGATTTCCTCCAGTTCACAAGGAAGAAATCATTCGTCAAGTGGATGAATATTAAAAAACAATGTAATAAAATCCTCCCAATCAACTTATAATACATCAATTTAGATTTTTCCAAAAAAGCAAGACTCACAAAGAAAAAAGAAATGGCGAATGGCACTTGATTTCGCAACGGGTTTCCATCATATAAAAATGGATCCTAAAGATGTCCACAAAACCGCATTTTCAACCAGTTATGGGCATTATGAGTTTGACAGAATGCCTTTTGGTTTAAAAAATTCACCAGCAACCTTTTAACGATTAATGGATTTAGTTCTACGGGGACTTCAGGGAACAAAACTTTTTGTTTATCTTGATGACATAGCGATTTATGCAAATACTTTAGAAGAACACGAATCGAAATTTAATTAACTAATAAGTCGATTACGAAATGCAAATCTTCATTTACAACCCGACAAGTGCGAATCTCTGCGACACGAAGTAGGATATTTGGGACGGATTGCGACCTGATCCAAAGAAAATCATTAAAGTGAAAGACTTCCCAACGCCTAAAAATCAAAAGCATATGAAAATATTTTTAGGGTTAGCAGGATATTACCGTAGATTCATAGAAAATTCTGCAAACAAAGCAGCCCAAATAAATCAGTTGCTTAAAAAGGAAAGATGATTTAATTGGGCCGAAAAGCAGCAAGAGTCGTTTAATATTTTAAAGGATAAATTGTGCCAGGAACCACTATTAATACGATCTGATTTTACAAAACCTTTCATTGTAACTACAAATGCATCAGGTTATGCCATAGGTAGAATCAGTGCCGGCCTTTGGAGTGGGTGACCCGGGGTGTCGCCCAGGGCGCGGCGTCTAGGAGGCGCCGAATTGGGAATAAAAACATTTATTTCCGAAACAACTATCCAAAATGACCTGACTATACAGCTTTTCCCAACCAAAGAAAATACTGCTCTCAACAAGAAAAGTAGTAACTGCATGACAGCATATTGATTATTCGTATCTCAAAAACCCGTGAAGAACTTTTCTTGGTCATGCCACAAGTTGAAGTCGAGGTACAAAATTCGGGAAATCCTAGAATTTTTTCAAACTTATAGCACAGTATGGTCTCTCCAAAATGTTAAAAATATCTGTATTATGACTCATTTGATACGTAATTTAATAAGCTTTTCAACGGATTTTTAACAAAGTTTCTCGAACAATTTTTGAGTGAATAGCCACGTCTTAAAGTCAGCAGTGATTTTTCGTAGTACTTTCGCAGATCGTGCTGACAGTTTTCGACGATAGTTTAATATATTTCTAAATGCACTAAATGTCACCAACCTATGCATTGATTTCTTACCATGAAGGATCATTTTAGCAGTCCAACTTTTAAGAGTCCAACAAGGTACTTAGAAAAATTCTTCTTTATACAAATGCTGCCCAAAAAGAAGGCATCCGGTTCAGTAAATTGCAAACGAAAACTGCGCGCCATACCAGGTGTATACATATGAAACCGGTATTGCCATCTAGGGGCCAGTAGGCACACTTGTAGGCACTGTCGGAACTTACCATTTGTGCTAATTGGCGTATTTCATCTGTCAACAATATCCAATACCAAACATTTCAAGTTTCATATGACATCGTGATTTTTTTCGCTCTTGAAAATGTCGAAATACGTGCCTTCAAACAAC
>NC_046659.1:20324672-20326053 GCF_010883055.1 Belonocnema kinseyi | reverse complement strand
TGTGCCGTTCAATTAAATTTAACTAAAATAACTTATTGGTAAAGGAAACATAACGTCTAATTATCTTAAAGCATTTAGTATTTAAAGCTTTATTATACATATATAAAATTATTAACATACATACTATATACATATAAATACATGACATAAATTCATACATGATTGTACATGGATGGTTCCACACAAATTCAATACCTATCCGTGGTACTGTGCATCATGAATTATCAAATAAATCTCACTTTTCATACTTTGCCTCTCGCAAATTCTTCAATAACATTAGAAAAATCTATTAAACTTAAAATATAATTCTCAATTGATAGCTTCGCGAAAGCTCCTAATCTATCATCTGACATAGTCGATCTCAAGTAGTCTTAATTAGTTTCAACTTTGAGAATCTTCTTTCCGTTGGTGCCACTGTGGCAGAAGTAGTTAAAAAATGCACAACGCTACCTATACGTTAAGAAAAGTGTCATGTAAATTGTTTTTATACAAAAAATTTAATACTTTGATGGGTCTTGATATATCTTCTCGCAACTTATATTTTAACGATTTAACTCATCGCCGAGATCTCTACCATTAATGTCACTTTGTTTTCCATGCGTTAGTGTTTCTTCTAATTTTTTACAACAGATAATTATAGGATTGCGTTCAGAAGTTATTTACAGGTTACATAAAAAAGAAAAGATTATATTATAATCTGTAAGTTGTTGAAATCTCTTTCTCACATATGCACATACTTGATCGAGCAGTACGAAAAAAAAGTTGACTCTAAAATTTCTTTCGAACATCTAAATCATAATCTCTATCATTAGAAAGAGCTACTAATGCTGCACTGATAGTTTTTAGCTCATATCGAAATGGCTTTAAGCTTTCGATTCTTTCTTCCTAGCTAGTAGGGCAAAGATATATACATAGATCCACTGGAAAACCTTAAAAACAAAAATAGTTGCATCGCTTGATTTTACTGCATCACAAATAGCAAGATACTTTGATATGCTTTTTTTTTGATATCATCAAATCTTTGACATAATTGCTAGGCGTGAAAATGTCATTCGCCGAATGTTTATCTCAATTTTTTGGACTTGAAGGATTGTCGCTGGTGTTGCCAGTTGCGGGACTCGTAGGCGAGGGATAATTTTTTACTTTTCATATCACTTACGTTTTCATTGCTATCAACTTCTTGTGGTGCGTTCGCGTCTGTTGATTGTTCTAAAATATGAAAAATAATAATAAATTGCAAAATAATTCAAGATTAAGGATATATACTGGTTATCCAAAGTATTTTTAAACAGGAAAATTTAAATAAAAAAACTAAAATATGTCTTATTCAAATTTTTTTAGTAAAAGGGTTGTTTCTTCGTTTCCTACTAGATTATCATGA
>NC_046659.1:20321206-20324572 GCF_010883055.1 Belonocnema kinseyi | reverse complement strand
CTCTAAGGCCGGCCCTGGGTGGAATACTATTGAAAGGTAAAATCGGTGAAGACCAACCAATTGCGTATGTCTCAAGATCACTAACCGACACTGAACGTAAATATGGCTTATATGAAAAAGAGGCTTGAGCGATAGTTTACTCTGTAGTATATTTTCTCCCTTATTTGTACAGACGAAAATTCATCCTCCTTACAGACCATAAGCCCCTTGTTTGGTTTAAAAATTCTAAATATGTATGTATTAAAATTTATAAATGTATGTATAAATATGTATTCATGATTATCAAGATTGCGATTGAAGCCCGCCGAGTACGACTATGACATAGTCTAAAAAGCAGGTAAATCAAATGTTAATGCAGATGCGCTTTCGAGGAACCCCGTTCTGGGAAACGATCAAACCTTAGGAACTAATATAATTTCGGAAAATAACTCAACAACTGAGGAAGATAATCCTATCAATTCTATGAAATTCATGAACTCCGAGAATCATAAAAATTCAGATTCCGAAGAATTATTGAAAAAGAGAGACAGGCCAACAAAAGAGGCAACTACTGGTGAGTCTCCGAATTTAAAACAGCACACGCAGACAAACTTTGAACCTGAAGATGAATCTGATTCAGATACAGAATATTCTAATTATTCAGAAAAGCAAATTATGAAAAAAAAATTATAAAAAATCAAAGGCAAAGCCTGATGCACAACAAGAAAAAGAAAATGAGGATGAAGATAATTTTTCAACTTCGGAAGATGAGGTTTTAAAAGACGAAATATTTCAGCATTTTTCAAATGAAAAAAACTGGTTGATAAAGAAAATATTCAAGATCTTGCAGAACCAAAAAAGTTTATTCCAAAAGGAAAAAAACGCGAAAAACCCTGAACACTTTTAGGAGATAAATGAAGATAATTTAGAAGATAATAAACTCCCTTCAGAACCCCCTCTCTAAATACCCAATCAAATGGACTAACAGATCTACAACAAAATGTCGTTGAGTGTCGTGATCAGTTAACGACGCGCAAAGATAATTACGCTTATTTTGTTACAACTGACGGTTTTCCACGTGATAATGGATCAAGAGCTTTGTCAAAAAGTGGTATTTTACCTAAGTTTAGCCATATTGAAAAAGGACTTACTAAATAAATAAGGAAGGGACAGCAGTATCAGTTAGCCCTTTCGATTGAAGCTGATTACAAAGAGAATTTGTCAGATACTTTAAGCAGTATTAAACTTTCAAAACCTTCTTTACATTCAATATCATCGAGACTGAATTTATGATTGATTAGTATCGCAAAAACTTTATAAGTTTATCTCATATATTGGTAAGAAATACGTTAAATTTTAATTTCAACTTTTTCCGATTCTTCTACGAAAATTATCATAGATAGATAAACGCTTATTTTACGGCCTGCTGGCCTTAAAAAATTGACTTGCTTAAACTTCCATTTTTTACAGATTTTTCTTACAACTACCTCTTAAGAATTAACATCCATGCACACCATATAACTAATCCGCCCGCTTCTATAGCCTAACCTTCCTCGCTGCGCCTCGCCTCGTACACATGTCGCTCTTTTCTCGATATGCCTCGCATTGCCAGACTCTGCCTGCGGGGCTAACACCTAATACTTAACTACCACAGTGAAACACTTCAATAGCCCTCCCTTCTATAGCCATTCCGAGAATTAAAGCAGCACCGTAGATAGGTATAACAGGAACTGCGCGGGGGCCGCGGAGTCTTCGGTTGTCACTCAGGCGAGCAGTCAAGCGTGAACACACAAAAGCGGAGCGGGCTACAATGAGTTAATTCACACTCAAGGTCAGCCCCAAAATTGACGGTATAAAAGAGTTTCACTGTATTTACGATATTTACATTTTTCTTACATTTGCGCCCTCTCCCTTGGCATAATCCACAAATAGTTCCCGTTAAACCTTCAACGAAAATTATTACATGTACGGGAATAGTTCAATATCCAACGAAGAAACAGCAAACTCAATTACTTAAGATGCACATTCTTCAGCTTTAGGAGGTCATAAAGGAGTTACAAAAACTTATCGAATTCGTCAGAATCATTATTGGGAGAATATAAAAATTTGTATTCAGAAATATATTTAACACTTCTTACAACGACAAATTAAAAATTTAATTCGCGTAAAAACTAAAAATCCTATCATAATATCCTTATGAAGTCATAGAAATATTAGGAAAAGGAAACGTGAAAATTGACATAAAAGGCAAACCTTCAGTAGTACACGTCAATAGAATTAAGCGTTCACATATAAAACGTTAAACCGTTAGTAATAATTAAACGACAAGCCCTTATCATTTTAATTTCAGATGGATCCCATCCATTGTTAACATATAGACTCTCTTATCGGCGTCTTTATGCATCAAATTGATCTGCTCATGTTATGGCCATATTTATGTCATACGGAAATTTTCGAAAGAAATAACAGTGATATTCCTAAATGGGCACAAAACCTTCGAAGCATAGAAACAACTAGGGATATAATACTCAAAATTAAAACAAGAAGACCAAATGCCTAAGAAAAATTGATTCTAAGTCTCCAATTACCGGATCATGGAGTGTTATAAGACATATTGAAATTTATGCAGTAAAATATTTATTTTTGACAAATAGATCCAATTCACCGCAAAGGAATCGAGGCTCTTATTAATGTATTTGCTTATTCAGTCGAGATGACTGTTCTCTGCTCATTTTCAATTCAAGCTGGAATTCTTAATCACGATGATAGCAACATTCCTGAATCGAGTATGGATCTTGCGAACCCATTAACAATTAGAGATATTATGTTAACAATTAGAACAAGAGGACCACGCGCATACAATAAACGTTCTAGCTCTGATAAAATAGGTATCTAGTTTCTTTAGAAGAATATCACTCGATAAACACAAAACTATTACAAATAACCGATTATAGCGATACAAAAGTCATACAATGTAAAGTAGAAGGAAAACGGGAAATGAAATATTGTGGAATGCATTCTCACGTATCCTCAATAGCTAATGGGTACAAAGAATATATATATGAAGTCTCACATAAACAATGCAATTGAATGCATAAAACGAGAGTATTAACAGTAGGAGACCAAAAGAAAATTTTCGGGTTAACTTCAAACAACTCATTTTCTCACGCTCTAATGATAGCAGGTAGCACGAGTAATTGTGGAAAATGTTCAGGTACCACATTCTCAGACCCTTTCGGCGCTTGGGATTAGCGTTGTTGTCAAAGCCATATTATATATATATATATATTTGCAGACACATCTATCGATGAGCAGGTTCTCCCGACATCCGGCTACGCCTTTCTTTGAGCCTCGTTGTTCATACATTTCTTGCCACACAGGTTCAAT
>NC_046659.1:20289264-20321106 GCF_010883055.1 Belonocnema kinseyi | reverse complement strand
CATTTTGGCATGCCAAGACGGTGTCATCTCCACCTTAACATACCATCGCCACATTTTGAGCCAAGACATTCCTGATGATAGCTGCAGGGCGTGCCATGCACACCCCGAGCATTTAGCTCTAATACAATCTAGTTGTCCAACTCACGCGAGAACGACCTCCATTCAAAGGCACAATGAGGCACTAAGAGTGCTTTATTACCATCTCTGTGACTCTTACGGCATTAAACTTAATATTGCTCCTCTAAATGCTCCTAGGGAAATCGAGTCAATTTTCGAGAATAAGAAGTGCCGCATATACTGGAACTTTATATTCTCGACAATTGTTTATGTTGCTCACTCGAGGCCTGACATGGCTCTTCTTGACATCGAGAAGCGAACCATGTTTGTTATCGAATTTTCGGCACCAGCTGACAAAAACATCATAGCCAAGAAGAATGAAAGGAAAGAGAGGCATTGAGACCTTATAAGGGAGTTGCAACGATTGTACCCGGAATATTCTGTTAAACTAATCATCCGTATCATCGGCGTTCTTGGAGGTGCCAAGCTTTAACTCACTAATAGCCTAAAAAGCATCCCTGCGTGTCAACAATATGCTAAAACACTTGCGGGAAAAATGCAGAAGGCGGTAGTGCTTGGGTCGCTCCATGTTCTTAGGGTGCACGATGCTTTTGCTGGATCGTCATATTGATTCCGTTACAGACTGCAACCACCTATCTCACGGTCGTGAGATGTGGTTGTGGCATAAATTTTACCGCGATTTCGCTGGGAGCGGGTGCAATTTTTCAGATTAGCACCCACTCCCGGCGAAATCCTGCGGTTGTCCTTATGACAAATTTTTATACACATACACACACATCGTTTTAAATCCACGATTTGATCCAGGACTTGGTCGGTGTGCAAAGTTCTGCACTACCGATAATGATCGACATGAGGTACATGAAAGTCGCCTCTCAATCCTTTACATGTGTGCATCGCGTGGCCATCGTAGGTATACCGCAGGCACACAACCTGATAGCGGCTTTGACTCAGGCACATTTAGAATTCAGATGCCACAATTATTATCCATAGCTGGTTAAATTTAATGCCAGATTAAGTCAATCTGAAAATTTCTCGAAGAAGTACAGGTTATGTTTCTATGTTTAGCTTTCAAGTGAACTTATCATCATTGTCTTCAGGTTTTTTCAGAATTATCACACCAGGTGCGATCGAAAAATCATTGGATTATCAACATCAACTCCTAAATATTTCACTTGAAAAAAAGAAAGTCAATCACATATTTTAAGTAACAAAAAATTAAAGAACTGCACAAGTTCAAGTCGGGTGGCCACTGACTGGGAAAATTGCGAACTATTGCCCAGATTTTTAAACACCAAGAAGTACCCTAAAGTTTTGAGGAAAACCGGGAATTTTTCAGATTCATTTTTTAATTTTGCATAAGATTTTATCTAAATTTCATAAAAAGTTATCTGTTTTTGGTAGTAAAATCATCTATTTTGATGAACACTGGTCTAATTTCGAACAGCTAGGTCGATATTTTAGATTAAAAATTCGCATTTTAATTTGAAAATTTTTATATTAAATGTTGCGTTCAGAATTAACCTCTTTCGTTTGAAAATTCAACTATTTTGTTGAACATTATTATATTTATGACAAAAACTTACTTATTCAAAAGATGAAACCTTCTGGCGAAAATGCAATAATGTTTAACAACATAGTTGAATTTTTAAACAAAAGAGATTAATTCTTAGTCCAGAATTTGATGGTAAAAATTTTCAAATTAAAAATCGAGTTTTTAATTCAAAAGATGAAACCTTCTGTCCAAATGGAATAATGTTCAAAAAATAGTTAAATTTTCAAACAAGTTAAATCTTGATCAAAAAAGCTGAATTGCATAGTAAAAAAAGGCATTTTAATTCAAATACATGAACTTTGCACAAAAGGAATTTATTTCCCCCCAAATCTAATTTTCTAGACAAAAACTTAATGTTTAATCGTAGTTCAATTTTCGACAAAAAAGATTAATTTTCTTGTAGTAAAAAAAAAATAATTTTTAAACAATAACAAAAAAAAAGTTCTACAAAATATTTTCTATCCTTTAAAATTTGTTGAAATTAAGAAAACAGAAAATTTTCATAACGTTAAATATTGAAATGTTAGTAGATTAGAGTATTGAAAATAGGATCAATACAAATTTAAAGCTTTCGAAATTTAATTTTCAAAAATGTTCAATTATAATATATGAGTAATTTTTAACTCGATGTGGTTTAAGTCTTCCAAATTTGAATTATAAACTTGGAAGTTTATTTATAAACAATTAGTAATTCATTTATTGTCGATTTATTTGTCGATTTATTTAAATCTACATGTGGTACAAATGTATTTGTCTAAGCCAACGGAAAACATTGCACTAATTAATTGTGAAACTTGTCGAAGTTTTTTATATCGACTCTACTGTGTTCCTTCTTTGCAAAAGGATTAAAACAATTTATTCGCGGCATAGTTTCTTCAATAATTACATAAATTAGCCTTACCCTTAACGTCATTTCAGGATACAAATGACGAAACTTGAATTTTAGGTTGAGACGATTTTCTTTCGTCTCAAAAGCAATTGTTTCTTTTTTTTGTGAAAATAACTAGTACTGTCTGGCAAAAAACCCTGGCAGTCATGTTTTTCATTGCGTAAAAACCTCCTAATTATAATTATAAGATTTTGTAAACAAATTGTTTGTAAAAATTTGTTTATTTTAATGTAAATATTCTCTATTGACAAATTGTAAACTTTGACATTATTTTGTGAAAAGGCTTAGTTGATTACGCAACAAAATCATGAAAGAATGGTTCAAATGTGTATTTGCTTTCAAAAATTGTTTAAATAATCGTTCAAAATCTGTTATCTTTGACTCGATTTATGCCAGTTTTTAATAAATTTGAAAGTAATTAAATAAATGGTACTTTTCAGGCGATTTTATACAAAAATGTGCCCTTTCCCTACTGTGCGACACTGGGAGAGCACCATTTTTAAAAAATTTTAAAGGATTTTAAATATTTGAGGATGTTAAACCCTTGAAGCGCCTTCTTATGTAATAATTTCACGAAGCCCCTTGTGGGGTCTTGGGCGACCCGCACCGAAAAATTTCTTCCTGCAAGGAGAGTATCCGTTATTTCATTTCAACAAAATTATCGGATACTCTCCAACTATCCTTTTAGTGCGGAGAATCAGGCAATTTCATTAAAAGTGAAACGAACCATTTTTAATGATCATTTCATTATTTTCTCATGTAATTTTTTATTCTTGCAGAATAATCGTTGCAAAATTATCACAATTGAAAAATTAGTGAAAGCGCTATTCTGTACCGATACAACCCCCTCACATGAATACCCGGTGCTTTTGACACACCGGGCGGTTGCACAAATAACAAACACCTCGGGCCTTGTTGTCTTCTTTTCTACTACACATGCAGCACCTCTTTCTTTTCTCGAGATGAGAGTTTTATCTTTGTTCCTCAGAGAGCTGATCTTTTCCAAGAATACTCCCAATTCCCACCAGGATGGCTTTGCGGATCACTGAATTAGCATACCTCTCTTGAAGATGAGGAGTAAGAGAGAGAATGTACTTAAACTCCTTTGCACTAGTACACACAATATTTTCCAAAAATAAAAATTTGTCTAAAAATATCACAAAGCGACATGTGGGGTCGTGGGCGTCCCCAATCAAGACGGCCACTGCTTGCAACGAATGCTGGATCTCAACTGGTTTACGCAACCACTTGCCATGGTGTAAATCGGTAGAAGAGATGTTTAACTAACTATGGAAGGCGCCAACAAAATTAAATTCACAATCGGGGCTTTGCTATAATCGCGCGAACAAAAATTGGGGTCGCCCACGACCCCCATGGCACTTTAAGGTTTAAAAAGATGTCAATGAATTTTCCATTCATTTTTATAATTTAAAGGAAGTACAAAGAATTTTAACAATTTTAGCAGTTTTTTAAAAAAATTACAAAGTAATTTAGAAATCTCTTAAAAGGTGTCAAGTTGTTTCAAAATATTTTGAAGGATTTGAAATATTCCAGGGTATTTTTAAAATTGCAAGGAATTTTCAAGAGCTTTGAAAAGTTTCAAGAGATTTTAAAGGCTTTAAAATATTTTAGGATGTTTGAAAAAATTCCAAGGAATTTTCAATTAATTTCAATAATTTAAAACGATTCGAAATTTAAAAATTTAGTTTTTTTTTGGTTGATGATTCATCAATTTAGTTGACAAAATTTGTTTTCTAAAAATGTAACTATTTTTGTAGAAAATTCTTCTTGTTTTTGTGACATTTTTTTTAACTACAAGAAAATAATCTTGTTTATCGAAAATTTAACTACGATAAAATATTAATTTTTTGTATTTAAAATTAGTCTTGGTAGAAAATAAATTTCTTTTGTGCAAAGTTCATGTATTTTATTAAAAGTGCTTCTTTTTAGTATACAATTTAACTTTTTGGATGAAAATTTAACTTTTTGTTTAAAAATTTAACTATTTTGTTGATAACAATTAAAATTTTTTTAATCTATGTATTTTATTTAAAATTCATTTTCTTCGCCGAAAACTAATTGTTTTTTTTCTATCCTATTCTAAAAAGATCATACATATCGAATATCGAAATATCTCGAAAAATGTAACGCAAAAATGTGAAAACCCGATTCGTTATTGGTGGAGTTGCTGTTTGAGAAGAAACGTGACGTGTCAAACTCTAAAGCAATCGCGACATTGGTCAACGACTATTATACTATTTTTTCCTATGGAATTCTACAGTAACCTCTTTGTATATCCCCTTTAGCTGCTCCACGGGCTCCACTCTACTTCATTATTCAAAACTAAAAAGTGTATCTTCCTATTCTATAAAGATATTTTCTCAAAGTGGAAAAGTGTATCCAATAAGTGGATTGAACATCAAGGATGTAATCGGAGATTCCTTATTGACGGAGTTGCTATCAGGGAAAGCACGTGGCGCGTTAAACCGTGATGTAATAAATACATAGTCTAGCCACTTGAGGGCCCCGTTTCGTTCAAGTCACGCAACCGCTTAATTCCACCATTTTGTCAAGATGACCGCGCCGTTTGAGTTTGACGCGTACTCTCTGTACGACAAACTATATAGGAAAATCATTATGTAGGAAGAAATAGTATGAAAATATTGAAAGAATGAATTCCAAAAAGAAGAAGACCCGATTCCTTATTAGTCACACATATACTTGGCGCTGGATTGGAATCTCTCGTAGGAGCTTTTCAGAACATGTGCGCCCAAGCTCTCGAATTTGAAATTACATGCATTTCACTTAACTTTATGCGAAGTCCCTTAACCCTATTGGTCATAATTTCCCTAAATTTACAATTCCGAAAGCGTAAAGATTTCTAGCTTAATTAGTATAATGAATTAGTCAGTCGTAAATTTATTGTTAGTTTCTCTGAACATAGGTAAAAGGGGAAAAAGTGTTTTCAAAGTTCCAAAACCAAATAAAGCTTTTGAGTTATCTTGAAATTGGTGAGAGATATGCGAAAACTGACAATATTGTTGGGTTTACTAAAGGGGGATGAACTCCGGCCACCCCGACCTAAAGCAGTAAAAAAACGTGAAAACTAATTAAATTTTAAAGTTTTTTATGACGGGGATTGTCTTCGAAAAAAAGCGAACTGACCAAATAAAAAGATTGTTTAAATACAAACAAAAAATTTTGATTTTTTTTCGAAAACAGTCACGGAAACATGAAAATTAGGTCAATTTTAAGGGGTTTGAAGATAGGTTTTATCTTCGACCAACTCGAAATAAACCAATAAAATATTTTTGAAATAACCCCCCCTCCCCAAAAAAAGTGAAAATTTTTAATTGTCTTGAAAACGCTGAAAGATAAGCGAAAACTGACAATATTTTCATAGTTTCCAAGAGGGTAATCGCTTTCTACAAAAATGGTAAGGTTTTTCACATAAGGGTATTGTATTCGACCTACATAAACTAACCCAATAAAAAAATTTTTTTTTAAATAAAAAAAAATTTGAGTTATCATGAAAAGGGTGAGAGATACGCGAAAACTGACAACACATTCAGAGGTTTTCGATAGGGGGTGGTCCTCAGCAACCTCAAAGTAAACCAGTAAACAAATGTTTAAAATTCGAAAAAATCCAAAATTATGAATTACCTCTAAAAGGGTCACAGATAAATGAAAACTAAAAACATTTTCAGGTTTTTGATGAAGGGAATCACTGTATACTAAAATTTGAATGTTTTTAAGAAGGGTTTTGTTGTCGAACTACAATCGGAAACTGCCAACGGTCAAAGAAACGTGAAAACTAAGTAGATTTAAAGGTTTTTGCAGAGTGGGTTTATTTTCGACCCACACGAAGTAGCTCAATTAAAGGATTTTTTAAATACCCTAAAAAATGTAGATTTTCAGTTAGCTTAAAAACGGTGAGGGATGAGCGGAAACCGACAACATATTCAAACGGGGGCTGATTCTCGGTTACTCCGATCTAAAGCAATAAATAGATTTTATCAAATTAAAAAATCTGAAATATGATTTATTTTGAAAACGTTTATAGAATCGTGAAAAATAATTACAGTCTAAAGATTTTGCAGAGTTGTATTCTCAAACAACTTTAACTAAACTAATAAATAAACAAATTTTATTCAAAACAATAATAACATTTTTTTAATTATATCGCGAACGATCAGAGATACATGAACAACAAACAAATGTTAAATTAGCTTGCAGAGCAGGACTGTTTTGGACGAAGTCAAAATAACCCAATAGAATTATTTAAAATTAAATAAATAATATAATTTTTAATTATCTCGAAAACGGTGAAAGATGCGTCAGAACTGAAAAAATTTTCACTGTTTGATAAAGATCCTCAACTACCCACAATTAACAGAGTAAAGTAGAGATACGTGAAAGGGACAAGATTTTTAGGATATTCCATTCCGGGATGTTACCCAATCCTATTGAAGGGTCAGCACCTAATGTTATGATGCTAAAAACACAGCCCACATGCGAATACACAAACACCTCATCTTTGGCCATAATAGGCATATATTCATAAGCTGATCTAGACTAATTAAAAGATCATATTATGTTTCATGCGGAAAAACCTCAGGTCCTAAATACCTTAGCAAGGGGAGTGATGGGACAAACTACAAATAATCAGGGCATCTCAGTATTTAACCTTCTGGTGAAGACATAATCGATAGGATTGCTTAATCTGCATGGGGAAAATTTTGCATTAATTTTACAAACTTTGGTACAGCTAGTACAGGATTAATAGGAATTATAATAATTTTTAGAGGATTTAATTAAATTCAGATACATTAATACACGGTTATACTCCATGTAAAATATTCGGCTGGTCATTACATCTTTTAGGAGCCTTTTGGTACTCCGTGACTAAATTATTGTTACATCTAAGAAAGCGACAAATTGCTAACGGACCCAATAACATACAATCATAGGCACCTATAGCATCAGCACCTCACGCACCCATAGAAGCGCAGAGAACTCCATGGAACACCTCTCAATAACTTGACTCAAATACATGTAAAGAAGAAGCCAACCCACTTACTACAGACGTTACTCTATATCCTCATTCACAGACCAAGCAAGCTCGTAATACAATTAACTACTCTATTCAACTTTAAACCTTCCTCAGCATGACGCATGAATCCTATACAACTCTTTTAAATCATTTTCTTCGACAAAAAGGAGAACCTCCTCTAGAAATAAAGTTATTAATTGCCTTAGATTCCAAAAATAAATATTATATTCGAGTCCAATTGCAGTTTCAAATATATGTAGTTCTTAGTACTGGAAAAGATGAAGATTTAGTCCAACGAAATGCAGCATGAAGTCTATTAATGGCAGCGAAAGATGGTACAGAATATAAATTAGAACTATTTCGACCCTCGTTCAGGTCAGTAAGCGAAATATGCGAAAAATAGCAAGGACGATGTGCACTGCGCAATCTTCCACATTCTCAATTTACTAAATTACACATTAAAACATCAACTGAAAACTTTACTTAGACAGAAATGTGTACTGTTCAGGATATTAAAGAAACAGGAATGTCCGACTCACTTAAAGAAGCAAAAAACTTTGCTGCTATAAAAGTAATTCATTTAATATCAAATAGAGGTCTCCTTAATTCAACTTACGGAGGAATTTGAGCAAACTCACTTCAAAACTTAAATATTTCTGTTCACGACTCTTCTATGAACTTACGAAAAATTCCTGAAAACAATTCTATGAATACTCTAGAAAACAACTCCGCTCTTACTCCTGAAACGACTCCTGCATTTACTTCTTTTGACACTATAGAGGCACAATTACGAAGAATCTACCCACACCACAAGATACCGAAGGAAATTTACCAGATGTAACTCCATGGGAATTCTAAATCACGTAGAAATTCTTAAGAATTTCACTATCAAATATGGATTACCATTGCCATACATGATAACCTATCCATATCAACATTCGCGGTCGCATTTGTCAAAGCGGCAAAACAAAATAGTTAGCTATTAATAAAGCAGCATTAGGACTTCTTAATTTATTGGTACAATATTACGATCTTCGTGATAAAGATGACACAGACACATATCCAAAAAAGATTAAGACAAAAGATCAGGAAGTTCAAACTAATCCCAGATCCAAATTGAGCGTGTGGATTCCATAACGTCCATAGCGCTCGGGCTCGCTCTTCCAGTATCCTGTGCCTTGCGTAAATGTGAAAAAATTTCTGAAAATTACCAACTTCGGAAATTCACTGCGCAAGAAATATAACTATATGCGGCTCGACGAGCCGCACAACTTTCATGAAGAAACTTTTTCTATTAAATTGATAGTTTTTTTGCTCAAAATTAAAAACTGGAAAAACCCCCTCTGATGCCAATTATGTTTTAAAAGTAGATTTCTTTTTTATATTTGCAACATAAAAATTACTGCAAATCATTACTGTTAGGAATCGTTTCCTCAGACAAACCAAAGTTTTGACGTTTAAGAATAACTTTGACCGTATTTTTTAACCGATTTTAAAGTTTTTTTTTAGAAATGTTCAGCATTACATTTTTAAGAGAATTTTGTTTTGGGATTTTTCATTTTTTGTCACTGAGCAACAATATATAAACAAATGAAGTGAAAAAATGGGCCATTTCAGATTTGTGAATTTTTATTATGGAAGTTCTCTGTCCGCGAATCTTCCCTACAGACTTTTGTCCGTCTAGCCTGAGGAAAAGATTCCTGACAGTAATAATTTGCGAAAATTTTTATGTTGCAAATATAAAAAAGAAATCTACTTTTCGAGTTGTTACTTGCACTATTATTTTTAGGACAACTGTCATCTGAATTTTGAGCATTTCCAAAGTGTTACAAGTCAAATGCCAGTGTAAGTTTGCAGACTCACTATACACCAGCGAACGTGCATTTAACGTGACACGCCGGAGATTTGTAATTTTTTAACTATGGGCAGCCTCTCTGGTTAATCTTAAACTTTCATATATTTTTCGACATAATTTAAAGCATTTTATCCGAAAGATCGACTGTCTATTATCGAAAAGCTTTTAGTGGTTTCTATCATTGCTTGGCTTACTGTCAAGAGGTAAACGGTGAACAGTTTCAGCAGTAGATAGATTGATATATTTCTTATTACCAAACGTGAGTGGCAAGGGTACTCACGATAACCAAGCACCCTGAAACGTGAGGGTCAAGAAGACTCGCGATAATCAAAATGGAAGTGGAACAGCAGCTTCGTATTGATGAACTCGCCTTGGAAGATGGGGATAACGAAGACTTGATTGAAGATGCCGACATAAGTGCAAGGGATAATGAATATCATGTACCGGATCCACTAGAACCACATCCGGATATTAATAACGATGATGTGCATAGCGAAAACCCAGAAAAACTACAGCACCTTGAAAGGAAATTTGGTCATGCTTCACTAGAGTTCCGATATGTAGTATCAACACCAAGGCATTCTCTGCCCAAAATGAACATCACAAATGATCTACGTGCACCAATAGAACACCATGAGAATGACATCCTTACAGAAGAACAAATAGGATGTTGTAAAAACTTACGAGGCTGTAAAGATAGAGTTATTATAGACGCTGTTGCCATGACTCAAGCTCGTAAGCATCCAAGGAACTTACGCATGGCATACATTGACTACAATCAAGGATAACTAAATCAATATGCATCACGAAGAGTATATTTCAAGGAGACTCGTTCAGTGCACTATGGTTCTGTTTAGCGTCGAACTTCTTGAGCAAAACACTAAACAGCATGTCTCATGGGTTCAGAATTCATGATAATGAGGATGGCCATAAAGTGACTCATCTCCTGTACATGGCTGACCTGAAGCTGTACGCTAGTTCAGCCCAGAAACTGCAGCAAGTGATCCATGTCACAAAGCATTTTTCCCATAATATCCACATGGAGGTCGGATTAGACAAATGCAAAACAGTGCATTTCGAAAAAATCGAAATGGGGAATTAGGGACCGCAGAGTTAGAGAACGAGTTCGAAAATGACATCGAGGAAATGGCTGCAGTCGAATCATACAAATATCTGGGTATTCTTGAATCTAAGGGTATATCAGTATACGATAGTTAAAACAAGCCTAACGGCTCTCTTCACTACGAGACTCAGATTGATTATGAAGAGTTTTCTCAACTCGTCAAACAAACTCAGGGCAATCAACACATATGTCATCCCTGTCCTGACATACATCTTCAGGCTCATCATCAAAATGGCACCAAATGTGCCACAAAAATGCAACGATTGAAAGAGTGGTTTTACCAAGACATATAGGGGACAGGGGCGTTGTAGATATCAAAAACCTGTGCGAGTCACAAATTACACAGTTAAAGGACTATTTTGACAGCAAACGAAACGTTACGCTTTACAGCACCATCTGTAAAGCGGATCTTGACTACACGCCCTTAAATTTGTCCTCAGATGGGGCCTGGAATATCAGGGCAGAACCCATAGAGAAATTAGAAATACAATGGAGGGAGAAAGCTATCCACGGCGAGCACCCCAAACCGTCAGATCAACATGAAGTGGATAGTGAGGCATTCAATATTTGGCTAAGAAAGGTTGTTCTGTATGCAGAGACGGAAGGATTCGTCATTGCGGCACAGGACAAGGTTGTCAGCACCAGGAATTATCGAAAACACGTGTTACATCGAGACGTGGTTGACCGGTGCCGATTAAGTGGAGATACTACCGACTCCATTGAGCACATTATTGATAGCTGTCGCATGATGGCTCAGAGAAAATATACTCACAGACATAATTATGTAGCAGGCATTACACATCAACAACCTGCGATCAACCCAGGACTCTTAAAAGAATGCATGCATTTCTATACATAAATTTCAATGTCCGTTTTAGAAAGCGAAGATTACATTTTATATTGGGTTGTTACTATCCAAACGGATGATTAATTCCGGGCCAATAGACCTGACATCGTGATGCGAGAACAAAAAAAGTGGAAGAGTCTACATTAATGGTATTGCTTGTCCACTTATCCGAAATTTGAAATCAACCTATACAAACAAAATCCACAAGTATAATGACTTAAGGCATGAAGTAGAGACCATATGGAGAAATGCTAATCATGTATCTATTCATCCCATTGTGATTTCGGACACAGGCAAAGTGCACGCAAGAGGCACTGAACATTTTGAACATTTAGGTCTCAGTAGGGTATTGACAGCAGCTCAGAAGGCGGTTTTATTAAACACCTGTTGCGTTGTAAGAAACTTTCTTGGCCATCAAGAAGCGAGCGACTAAAAACCCGTGAAGTGGCAGATGATAGCTTTAAGAAGACATCCAGAGGTGACTGCTGTCACCTCCAACACTCGCAGCCGCTCGTAATCGTATACCTACAACATCGTCGCAGGATGTTTCAAGCATCGTATTAAATTAACTTATAACATTCTAATATTATCAATCACTTGACTTAAACCGTGGCTTTGATGTATAACCGGGTTCACCCGAGTAAAAGTTTAATAAGTTCGATTACTTTTTATTTCTAAAATGAGCTAGATCATTGATTTCGTTCTATAAGATTGCAGTCTGATCTGTAGCATCTTTTATGGTCTTCTTTTTCTGAGATTTAAGTTCTCTGACCTCTCAACCGTTTCTTTTTATTAGTTGTGGCTCAAATTTCTTTTCACTTTCTGTTTTTCACCATTTTTCAAATCTATGATCTTAAATTATTTCCAAACACTTCTATCTGTCTATCGTCGTAGGCCGTTTGCAGGTACACAATGAAAAAAAATTCCGTTCAATCTAAATCCATTATTCATAAGATAGAAGGACAGTTCCATTCAAATTATGATTTGCATACCCAGCCATAGTGTCAGGAATCAGTACTGATCGACATATGCCTACATCTGACAAATAAATTACAGAATGTATGTAAGGAAGATATCGCTTTGATAATGTTTACAAAGTTTACAAAATTCAAGATCAATATCTTTAAAAATGTGGATACTAAAACATATCAGGGTCTTGAAATCAAATTACAGGTGATTTCCACGTTTTTCGAGGCTTCCATGTCAAGTCACTACACTGATATTGTTTATAAGGCTGAAAATGAATAGTGGCTTATCCAACGAGAAAATATCGAAAGAGTGAAAAGTGCTCCTTCGTGCCAAATATTAACAAAACAAATTTTAAAATTATTTCTGTTAACTAAGGGCTTTTGTTCATAACAATTGCGATTAAAAATGAAGAAAATTAGTTCGTGCACAATAAAGAATGTTATTAATGGTAGATGTAGATATTGCATCTATTTTAGTGAAAATTATGACACTGGTCAGTCTGGATGATTTTTTACTAACAAATTAAAACTCTATACGAGTTATTTTAAAAAATAGGTATTTTTTAACAACAATTCACGAAGCGAAGTTTTTATTTGATTGAAAGATGTCATTTTTAAGAGAAATCTAACCTCCAAATCGACCATGCACAAGTTTCAAATTTTTCTGATCTATGCTTTCTGAGACACAACTGTGCAAGCATGTCAATTTCGTTTTAAAATTCATTGGTTTGTAACGCTGTAACTTGCAAACAGTTCGTCCTACAAACAAAGTGCAAGATGCAAACAAGTTTTATTTTTACTCAGAGATGCTAAAAATGATTTAATAAATGTTATTTTGAATCAGTAATAAGCTTCTTTTAAAAAAACTGATCAGAATTTGGAAAAAATATCTAAAATATTTGTAATGAGAGAACTTTTTTGCTAAAAAAAAAAGTTATATCGGGGACCTCATAGTGCATACAGAACTGTTAGACTAGACTGAAAGACACTGCCAGTAAGATTTTCGATTAGTTTACCTTGATAATATGCATTTCTTACCCATGAAGCTTAAGCCGTCAAAATGTCGCTCTTTTGGTGGTTCCGGGGTTGATTGCGACGGAGAGAGTGTTGATACGGGGAGTGGCGTTGTTGTACGCATAGTTGGCTTCGGTGGTGGTGGTACCGTAGTCGTATTATTTAAAGGAATAGGAGTAGTAGAAGAAATCGTCGTTGTGTTAAGCGTTGTGGTTCTGCTTGTACTTGTTGTAGGAGGCGGTGGTTTTGTTGGGGAAGTTATTGTCGTAGGTGATGCTGTTGTGTTTGGACTAATGGTAGTAGTAGCGATAGTAACATTGGCCGATTCTGTTGTGCTAAAAGACTCAGATGTTGGTGTATCAGTTGATCCTTGCAATGGTTTTTGTCCTAAAACAAAACATGAGTCATAAGATTAATGTAAGGTTGTAAATGAATAATTAGGAAGCTGTACAAAAAATAGGTAGCGCTTTTTGAATTTTTTTACTTCAGCAAAAGCAGATATTTCAAACGCACGTGAAGTCTCTTGAAGCCAAATACAATAAAACCTCCATAATGTCCCTTTCTAAACTATCCTAGATTACAAAGCATTTATCAAGGTCAAGCTTAATGATGTACCAAGTAGAATTGCGCAGGCAGTGTAGTCCAGTATTGTAACTATATATGAAAAAAACGTAAACGCGCCTGACATACATTGAAGGTTATTTTCCAGTTATTGTCAAATTTCGTCTGCCAAATAGTATTTGTTTATGCATTGTACACAATTTTGTATTGTCCGCATTCGCAAAAGATGTCTTTTAAAGAACCATGGTAATACGGAATCTCGATAAAAGACTTTCGGTCGTCCGCGTGAATGCGATTCAAGTAATTGAACAAAAAATCTTACACAGCAGCAAAGAAATCCTCCGAGGAGAAGATTCCAACTCCAATAAAGAGAAAATATTTTTTTTGTGACAAATAATCTATCTTTTGAACACCGCGTTCTGTAAGAAAATAATGTTTAAAGTAATATGTATTGTGATTATACATTAATATTTTCAGTATATTCAAGCGAAAATTCTGCTACCACGTACATTATTGAAATAAGGTTTTGGGCTCTTTAGACACGAAGTACCGATAAATAACAACTGGTGACGCCACACAGTGGAACGAAATCAAAAGCCTCCATATACCAATTTTAAAAAGAATCAAACGGTTATTTTTCCGATTTCTTTCTATTGTGCATCATTGCGACGTTCACGATGAGGCATGCAAACTTTTAGTCAATTATGATACACTCAAACGCAAATAATCAAAAGAGCACGGAATGAGCTCTGCTGTGACACTTAAAGTTTTCTACGTCACATAAAGTACCATACCTACTAACTAGAAAACCCACGTCATATTTTGAAACATTTAAACCTGATAAAGGAATTTATCAAATCCATGTACCGCGTGAGTAGGACAACCAGGTAGTACGTATTATAGGTGCCCAGAGTATAAATTGGTTGCTCAGCACTTCTTGAGACTATTTTAAGCCAAAATACGGCTAACGCAAAACCAAGTGGAAATTACACCGTTACGGCCGCGGAAATAAAAAACTTTCTACCTGACTTCAATCCGGATAACTTGAGGAAAGTAAACATCAGCTTCATCGACAATGATGGGTCTGTCGTATTTCAATAAAACATATTCAGCATCCTCTTGTCGAGAAGCTTTTGGAGGCATTTCTTGTTACGTCTGCTTTCTTCACCTTGACTTACAGAAATAAGTACTCTTAAATTATTTAAATAAGTACTCTCTTCACGTCAGGTTTTAAATTTTCGAAATATTCATACATCACTGCATTGGTACGGTCAAAATAATATAGAATATTACTATTTTTTCATTTTTACTTATTATTCAGAGTCGGAGCAAAGATTTTTTTTAGTTCTTATGGGTTTATTACAAATTTAATATAGGAAAAAGACACTCTTTTTTTATTTCTATTTAAAACCACCTTAGCAATATAACTTTTTGTATGCTTGCTTACTTATAGTCCGGAAGCCAGCGCCTAATTAATGTAAACCATTTCCTTCCGCCTAATACTTTGGGGAATGCTTCAGAAAGGCGTAATGTAAGTGTAGTTAGAGTCAGCTGGGGCACTTTGGGTCGGTGGTGCAATGGTAGCCCCCCCTAACAGGTAAAAAAAAAATTCCAATGATTTTATTTTGCATGAATCTTTGTGAGATGATAGGAAATAATTTCTGCAAAGTCATACCACGTAAAAATTTCGCGCTCGTTGGCGCATCGTGCGATTCGTACTTTTAAATATTTTGCATATGTATTTACGTGATTGAATTTGATATTTTTATTTATATATTTTGATATGTGATTATTAAAATAAAGAAAGTAATAAAGAAAGTAACAAATCAATCATTTTTCTGAAAGCTTGAAGTATTTGTAGGGTTTAATATAAAAATATACACAAAATATAGAGTAGAAATATAAAATACAAATTTTCCAAATTAATATGTTTGGCACTGATTCACAATATTATGCACTCTAGCATTTCTTTTTATTTGTATTTTATATTTCTGCTCTATATTTTATGTATATTTTTGTTGTCTTCTTCATTCTTCTTTGCTTCAGTAACAACTCACATATGTACCTATACGTACATACATTTAGAGCGTCATATATTTGAATCGAACAACAAATGAGAGTATGATAAAAAAATTTCAAGCGTTTCAGTTAAAATGTGCTTAATGTAATATAGCATTTTATTTTTTCTTACATTTTGCCTTGGAAAGTTCAAATTGTTTAATTTGCAATACATCTTATGTATATTTTTATATTAAACCTACAAATACTTTAACTGTTGTACGAAAAAGATTGATGTCAAAAACTTAAAAACAAAACAATATGGCAGATCCAATATGGCGGGTGAGCTTGCTACATAAAGTTTTGATTCTTGTCAAAATTTGTATAAAGGATTTAATGTGGTGAACATCGAATTCGTAATTAGCGACTTCAAAAATCCCCTTATGCCAATTTTACAAAAAATCAAAAGGTTATTAAGAATACTCGCTCACCATATTCCATCCACCATTTTGTTATTAAGTTTTTGACATCGGATTCGTAATCAGAGACCTTGAAAAGCTCCCTGTGCAAAATTTTAAAACAATAAAAAATTTATTTAGCATACTCGGCCGCCATATTATATCCGGCATTTTGTTCGGAATTTTCAAAAACGGATTCATACTTAAAGATATTTTTAATTCGTTCGAATTACCTAAAGAATCTTAATTCAGGAAATTTGGAACATTCTGCGAATTTGCGAAATTAAGACAGATCAGGAAATTCACAGAATTCATTAAATTCATAGAATACAGGAAATCTTTCTTAGACACGGAGTTTTATGAATTCCTTAAACTCCCAGGTTCCTTCAATTCACATAATTTATTCAATTTACAGGATTCATTCAATTCACAGGCTTCCTTGAATTACGCGAATTTCTTGAAATCCGTAAATTCCTAAAAATCCATAAATTCCTTGAAAGTCGCAAATTTCTTGAATTCCCTACATTTTCTGACTTCAAGCAGTTCATGGGATTCCAAGGACTTTAAAGTAATGCAAGAAAATCAGAAAATTTAGGCACGATCGATCAATTTTGAAGAATTCAAGGAATTCAGATACTTCAGAGAATGGTAATCAATTAACAGGAATTAAAAAGAATACACAGAATTGCACGAACTCAAAGGAATTCAAGAGAATTCAAAGAAATTCTAGGGAGTTCAACATATTTTTAAATAGTATACTAAACCAGAGAGTATTAATTAAATTATAAAGCATGTCTGATGCTTGTCGTGTAGGTATGCGTACTAAAACAAGGGGCCAACTAAAAAAAAGAGTAGTACTTGTAGACGAGCAACGCAAGTCATCGTTTTAAATGATCAGTCCATTAGCTTTTTTTTTTTTAAATGAATGTATCGAAATAGTGAGAAGTAAAATCAGCAAAATTAAAATATATTTAACCAATGTAATTTTTAGTTTTGAAGCAGTCTACTATAGTCCCAAATAATACATTTCTATATACTTCTAAGAGTTATAGTTTTGATTTATAATTTTATATTTAAAAAAATTTAAAGACTGATGATCCAGGCCATACAAACACAGATTGAATCAAACGAGGACTCAGCGGAGCGGTTGTGGGACCGCTCATTCACAGGTGTTAATCTGCTTCGCGTTCGCTTTCTAAAAGTCTCTACTACTAAATCACAACCATTACATCTACCCCCTTTTCCAGAACATTCCTGCTGAGGAGCTTCTTGAAACTCTAGCGGTTGCTGTTCATTTCACTGAGGATCTTATGTATAGATACCTGGGAGTGCCTCAAAACCGCATTCAGGACATAACATCAGTAAAGGAGTCTTTCTGAAGTAGATACAAGCATCTTCTTCGACAGATTTGGTCTTCAGATCTGTCGGCATTGAACAAGGTATCTGAAACATGCTTGCCGTCCCGGATCTACTTTACTCGCTTGGGGTGGTTCTATAAACAAAGAATGAGCTTCCGGTCCTTGAAATTGCCACACGAAAATCATGCATATGTATAAGAGCTTGCATATTAATTCTTTTGTTCCGCGATTATACATCTCACGCCGCCAAGGCAGACGCGGAATTATTACTCTCCGGTGTCTTTAAAACCGAATTGTTTTACGTACATCTTACATTTTTCCAAATGGCACAGGTCCTCTCTTAAAAATGGTCAGGAAACATGAGATGATTAGTAGAGGAGCATTCTTTTATAAAGCTGCGGAGCAGTCGGCCGAGACCCTTGCCCTGACTTTTAACATCAGAAGTGAGGAAAATGCATTACTTCATGTAGATGCTTCACTTCTAAAAGCCGAAGTGAACAAGTAGAGGTTGAAAATTTTCGCCAACAGATATTTGACAAGAATATGCGCGGAAACTTTCACAGAAATGTAGAAAGATAGTCCTTGTCAAAGAAGCACATTTTTGCTTATCTTAGATCAGCAGCGCCTAATTTAGGCACAGAGGGTTTCACTTTCGCATGTCAGGACGGTGTCATTTTTATATTAGTATACCGTGACCGCATTCGATGTCAAAAATATCCCAGAGATAGGTGCAGAGCGTGTCATGCACACTTTGAGTACCTAGAACACATACTATCTGTGTGCCCCACCCACGCGGAATCAACGTATCTCCACAGAAAAATGCGGCAATAATAGTGCCGAACGTTTCAAAGGAAATGTTAATTGTCCAAAACGAGAAGTGTAAAATTTTCTGAAACTACAATTTTCGGACAGCAGTCTCCGTTGCGTTACATCAGGTCTGATATCGTTCTCCAAGACTTCGAGAAACGAACTATATTCATGATCAAATTCTCGGCTCCGGCCGATTACAATATCACTGCCAAGGAGAAGAAAAAAGAGGAGAAGTATCAAGACCACAAAAAGGAGCTACAACGACTGTACCCAAAATATTCGTTCAAGCAATTGACCTTGTGAACGGTGCTCTCGAAAGTGCGAAGCTATCACTGGTTCGCAACCTGAAAGCCATACCAGCATGCCAAAAAAATGGCAAAAAATTTTCGAGATGGATGCGAAAAGCTCTCTTACTTGGGTCGCATCGTGCCCTCAAGACACACGAGGGTTTCACCGGCTGTTACTGAGAATTCACGCTTACGATTCTACAATACTCGAGATTAGTCTCAAAACAAACTATTACGTTTAGCGTAACCCAGGAACAATGACGTGGATGTAGCAGTTTTCTAAATCCTTCGGTTTCAATGCACTTTTTAATCCGTGATTCAAATTAATGTATACAACGGAGAAGTGTATCTTCTTGAATTTCAGCACATGCACTTGTAATTCGGTCAATCATATTCTCACGTGTTGTTTGTTTTTCTTTATACACTTTGTCTTGCGGATAGCCCCACAAAAAGAAATCTGGTGAAGTAAGATCCAATTTATCGGACCGCCTCTACCAATCCAGCGACCATTGAAATCACGATCAAGAACTTCTCGTGCTACCGTTGAATAGTGTTCCAGACATCGATCATGTTAAAACCACATGTTCTGCCGTATTTCTAAGTTCAAGTCTTCAAGCAATATTGGCAGTTAATTTTCCAAAATGTCTTCATATTTTTAACCATTTAAGCTGCCTTCGATAATCTGGGGACCGATTAGGTTGTTGCCAATTATTCCACACCATACGTTGACACTTCATGGACGCTGGTGTTCGACTTCAGGAAGCTACTGCGGATTTCCAATACTCCATTAGTGCATGTTGTGTCGATTTTGGGCCACCCTATTGCCCAGCCTATCTTTATGGTGAGTTGATGCATTCGTCTTTTGGTCTTATGATCAACCGTTGGTTTTGTTTTACGGTTTGCATTGGCCAAAGCTCTCGCTGCATTATACACAGAACAATTGATGGTCCAGAGGTCGGATTCTTCGGAAAAACCTCCACGAAGCTCTCCATCCATTTCAGCCAGATCTTAAGGCTGGAGAAAAACCTGGATGTTGATGTTTCTTCGGGTCATAAAGTATCTCTCTTCCTCTGTGGCATTATTCCTGAACTGCCCCAACTTTAAAAGTCAAGTCTTCCGATTACCTTCAAATTTTCAAAGTTTGTTTGCCTATATGATAATAGTATACCCAAAAATGTATAGACTTTTACTACCATCCCTCCTCGAACTACAGGGGTGAAATTTGCATCCGCCGGGTAAAGTGGGTATTTTCAAATAGTCATAACTTCCTTTTTACAAATGATAATTGAATTTTCTATGAGTGATTTCTAAAGGGGGTTTCATGCTCTTTCAATATGTGAAATCTTTTGTTCTTTAATTTTTAATTTTTATAAACAAATTGCTATTTAAAATGTTTATTTAAAATTTTCTAATCTTCGGGCAGTTTTTATTTGTTTTTAAAGTATTTTTAAAGGAAAGCTTAACTTTTTCCGATAAAAATGCTGTTTGGCATTTTGGGACTGAAAATAGTTATGTAGTTATGCGAAGATATCCGAGCGAAACCCTTCCTCGCGCGCTCGACAGGTCGGCCAGTCCATCTGATGCACCGAGCGACGTTGTTTCGTTTAAATTAGATTCATTCAAACATACTTTTCATTGGTACAGAACATTTACAAAAATTAATTTCAGCGGTTCTTAATGCATCGAAAATTTTTGTATATAGTTATAAACTAATTAGGAAACACAAGTGTTTTTAAAGAGAGCGTTCACCCCTCGCCCCTCCATAACGCTTTCTTTGCTGAGGTTGTTCTGTATATTTTGACCTTCATCGTCACATAAAAAAGACTTGTGAAAGGCCTAAATCAATTAAAAATAGTTTAAACTATTCATATAAACAAATTAGATAGGATTCGTCCTTTCTTTGGCTGGATTAAACTTGGTCTCGTTTATAGTCGAAAAACAAAATACATCCACGTACAAAGATTTTCAGTTGTTTCTCATATTGTACCAAGAAACAAAAGGCAATCACATAGACTGTCATTTGTTTCTTGACCTCAAGCAAAACGTTGTACTGCGTTACTCTACTCTGACTTCAGTCTTCTGAAAGGTGAAAGCAGCCAACGTGTAGTGTTTAGAATTTTTCCGTGTGTATTTTCTGTGATTTCTTGTGTGTCGTTTTTATTTCTTAGTTGTATACATTTATAAATTATTTATCCCTCTTTTCTGTAGTTTTTGTTCATTTAGTTCAGGTTATAGGTTCGTTTTCAAGTCCCTTTACGAATGGCTGCTTTGGAAGCAAAGTGAGATCCCTAAAGAACTTTTATGGTGATCTAGCGATGACCATGTCTTCGATGCAAAGTTTTCGCAGCAGGTGTGCAAGTCCTTTCCGTAAGGAGAAACATGTAAGAGGAATTGATCTGAGGCTTCTAACGGAAAAGCTGCAAATAGTGTTTCCTGATTTGCCGAAAGGCAGTAAAATATATGGCGCTTGTAGAAAAGAATTTAGAACTCTCAATTTTCAGCCATCCAGAGTTATAGAAGAGCCTGGTATTAATGTAGAGGAAGAGATAAACGAGGACACCGATTTTTGCTTGCCGGTGAGAAATGATAAAGAAGGAGGCAATGATGAAAATTTTTAGCGGGTCTCGAAGTCCTGAATTAAATAAAAGAAAAATCAGAACAGAAGGGCACTACATATTCAGAAACGATTTGTCTACACACCCTTGCGCCTAAGTCTTGGAGTCGCAGACAAATCATGCGACAATTCGGTGCACCTGAACGTGAAGCCAGAAAAGCGAAAGAGTTAGTTACCAAAAGAAGAGTTTTGACTTTTCCGGAAGCCAAGCAGAACAAAAATTGGCGGAAGAAACTGAAAATTTGGTTAAAAAATTCTACGATTATGACGAGAATAGTCGACAGATGCCAGGTAAGAAAGATTTCAAATCTGTCAAAAAACTGGACGGTACTCGTGAGCAAGTACAGAAGAGACTGATTCTGTGCAATATTTCAGAGTTATATTCCAGATATGCCAGATTTGTAGAAAATGTGAAGATTTGATTTTCAAAATTCACACAACTAAGACCAAAGCACTGTGTTTTAGCTGGAATGCCAATTCTCTGATTACCATGACTGCCTTGAAAAAATCATGTGCAGTGAACCAACTGACGCTTGTAATTTTAACGAGTACAAATCTTTTCCTGACATTGAAAATTTTAAAAAGTACCTGACTGATCTATTGGACGTGAATAGTTTCGACGCAGCAACTTATCAAGTTTGGCAGCAAACTGATAGAAACACTTTGAAGACCAAAATAGCAGACGCTGATACTTTCGTAGAAGCAATCTACACTGAACTTAAAAACCTGAAACCTCATGCATTTTATGCGAAACAACAAGGTTTGTTTCTGAAGCATCTTAAAGTTATACTAAAAAAAGGAGAGAAAGGGAACTGAAGCATTTTAGTATGAGAATCATCTCAGACTGTTTAAGTCATGACACTGTAGCTGTGTACACATTTCAAAAGCTCATCAACGAGTAGCACAAGAAGAAATTCAGCGTTGTTAACAAAATTTATTATGTGAAAGGCGGAGCTGCGCAGCATTTTAAAAATAAATACAGTAAACTTCCACCTATGTCCCCGCTCGTCCAGTTTCCCACATCCTATACGCACTTTATCCCCGTGCGCAGTTCCTTCACCTCCCAACAAGGTCCTTATATGGGCTAGAAAGTCACCCCCGAGAAAGGGGCTGACCAATTAAAAAGAGGCCCGAAGATCGGGAAGTCTTAATTGAGTATTTTAATGTGACGTCATGAAAATTCAGATAAATTTTGTCGATTGACGATCTATTAGTGTCGCGAAATACAATCAACTATCCGAAATTTGAGATGAGTCTACCCGATCTTATACACTAACCTCAAATTTAAGATATTTTATTTCGTGACACTCAAAGACCTCTAATCGACAAAAGAATGGAACATGACTGAGAAAATGATTCTAAACGTGAGAAATATTACTATTCAGACCTTTATAACTTACCGTTGCATTTAGAAAATTTTCTCCAAAAAGTTGTGTGCAGTTGCAGTGCAGTGTCATGTAGGTACCAAAGAGAATGTAAAACTTCCTGGCGGCTGACTATTCCACCTATCCTTGCATGATACATTGGAAAATTCAGAAATTTATAACTTGTACTTTTAGATTATTTTATCCAAAAAAGTTGTCTTAATCCCTATGTCAAAGATTGTATACGTATATGAACAGTCCTCAACAACTGTTCTAACATTCCTGACACTTCAACCTATCCGGCAATGACCGTGAGCTCATGCCGAAATACTCAGTATGCCGCCAAATATTTGATTCGGTTTTTGATTCTATTATATTAATTTTTAGTTGGCAAATTATACTATTTCAAGGAAATGAAAAATCAGTCATGCTAACGGACCGCGACTGGTTCAACTGCGCATGTACCGAAAAGCATTATTATTGATAGTCTATCTATATTGATTCAAAATAGACCCGCACTTTTCGTCAAATGTGCACATTAAAAAGGTCCAGGTGAAGGGATTGGTGGAAATTTCAACACTTGCGGCAAATGCTAGCTTGCAGCGCTCAGCACAGAATCTAATCCTAAATGCGATCGAGTTATTCGAATGGGCTAAGAACCGTTTAAAGGAAACAGTCCTTTCGAGTTCGAAAGAAGATCACATAGAGATGACCAAAAAAATAGAAACTAGATTCACTGAAGCAAGTAAAATTCCCGGCACGCATTTATTCCAAATGAGAACGGACAATTGAAACTGAAAAAAACTTCAAATTCTCAAAATGTCAAACAGCATTTTTATCGGAAAAAGTCAAGCTTTCGTTTAAAAATACTTTTTAAAAAATCAAAACTGACCGAAGAGGAGAAAATGTTAAATAAAAATTTTAAATGGCAATTCGTTTATAAAAATTTAAAAATTTTAAACAATAGATTTCACAGAATGAAAGAGCATGAAAAACCCTTCAGGAATCACTCATAGAAAATTCAATTTTCATTTGTAGAAAAAAAGTTTTGACCATTTGAAAATACCCGCTTTGCCCAGCGGATGCAAATTTCACCCCCTGTAGTTCTATTAGGGGAGATAGTAAAAGTCTATGAATTGGTGATATACTACTATCATATGGGCAAACAAACTCAGAAAATTCGAAGGCAATGGGAAGACTTGACTTTTAAAGTTGGGGCAGTTCAGGAATAATGCCACAGAGGAAGAGAGATACTTTATGACCCGAAGAAACATCAACATCCAGGTTTTTCTCCAGGCTTAAGATCTGGCTGAAATGGATGGAGAGCTTGGTAGAAGTTTTTCCGAAAAATCCGACCTCTGGACCATCAATTGTTCTGTGTATAATGCAGCGAGAGATTTGTCCAATGCAAACCGTAAAACAAAACCAACGGTTGATCATAAGACCAAAAGACGAATGCATCAACTCACCATAAAGATAGGCTGGGCAATAGGGTGGCCCAAAATCGACACAACATGCACTAATGGAGTATTGGAAATCCGCAGTAGCTTCGTGAAGTCGATGTCCTCTATCGGATGCCTTCGAAAAGTGCGATAGCTCTGGGTGTTTTCACATCACATAGCATGCAATCGTGCCATGTAACCCCGTTTAGGGGCCACACTCGCATCCTAGCACTCTGGCATGTCGTGATTTTGATGCCCCGTCCACCTAAAATTCCCCAGATTCCGCCGATCCATCGCATTGCCCCCTCCCGCCGGTCTAGAGTGGACGGCATTGTTGCCCGACCCATTGTCGGGAGCCCTGCGCGTTTTATTGCTTTAGACGCACTTACTACAACTATATTTGGTGTTATCATTGTTGTTCCCACGAGAAGCTAGGGAAAGGGGTTTGTACATCCTTGTGGAGCTCCGCATGCAAGGATAAGGCTGCGTACTCTGAGAAGTCGCGCGGTATCCCAGAGTCACAGTTCTAGATACCTCACCCAGATGCCATTCAGCTTTCGGCACAGTTTTCACACCTCTGCTTGGAGTTTAATTCCTTCGGGACCAACCCTGAACAATTGTTCGCGGCTGCCTATTAATTTTTATAACCATATTCAGCAGAAGCCCTTGGTACAGGGACCCTCTATCCGCAAACCGAGGACAAGTTCGGTGGCTTTGTCATAGACCCTTCGGTTTGATGATTCTACTTTTTTGTAGAAAATTAAACTTTTTGGTTGAAAAATCATATTTTTGGTTTGAAAATTGAACTCTTTTGTAAACAAGTCGTCTTTTTAGCTGTAAAATTAAATGATGGTTTTGTTGGAAATTTAGGTATTTTGTTCAAAATTCATCTTTTTTGGTAAAACATTAATCTTCTTGGTCAAAAATTGATTTTTTTCGTAGAAAATTCAACTATACTATTTTTGATGTAGACTTTATCCTGTATGTTGTATAATTTGCGGATTTCAGAAACAAATTTTGGGGTAAAATAGTTCGCAAAACGCTTAAAAATAAGTCAAAATAATAATAAATAAAATAATACTTAAGAGTTTTATAATTAACAGATCATGGGTACGCAAAATGTTCACGTTCGGCAAATGCCGCTACCGTCGAAATTTTCTGCCGCCGACGCTTTTCTTTAAAAATCCGTAACTTCTATAATTTTCGTCAGATCGATGTTAAATTTGTCTTAAAACTTGGTAATATGTTAATACCCATGGATATATATATTTTTTGTCGAAAATCGTAGAATGAAAAACTTCCTCACTACGTGAAACGTGAAAAAAGCGGTTTACCGGGCCGATCGATACATCGATCGACAATATTAAACCATAGTTCGCTAAAATATCTCTATTTATATCGTTGGCTTCTGTAAGAAGTCATGAACTGCCAGTTTAGATATCAATTGATTTTGTCAATTAGTTTCGAAGAAACCGCAGATTTAGTTAGATGAAAAATTGATTTTATTTCGTTTTTCCCTGGGAAGAAAAATAGTTTTTATTTCTTATTTTCAAAACTAATTTGTTGAAAAAAATTCTAAAAGAAAAAAAGCGCCTTGATAAGCCACATCAAGTCTTATTTTTTTAAATCGAAATTTGAATTTTCGATTTTTGACCAACTTGTACAATAGTTTTATGGCACTTCGCGCGCTCGTCGAGTTATATTAGCTGGCCCTTTAATTAACTGTCGCTAGCTGGACGGCATGGTAAACGGCTATCTTAAGGCTCACTTGTCTCGGTGCGTAATAGGCTCATAGCATGGTTAGTTTCGAATGAAAAATATTTTTATTTTAATAAAAAGTGGTTCAATTTATCCTAACAGACGTATTTATAATAAAGTAATTGGATCAACGAAAAAAGATTACAATTTTCCAGTCAAGAAAACAAAATTGTTAAAAATTATGTTTCGAAGGGGCAAATAATGTATAATACACAATAGAAATTTCGAATGAACGTTTATTCTTGACTAGCTTTTGTTTATATGCCTTAAGGTTTTTTTATAAATATAATTTTTAAATATCTCGAAAATTCAAAACGATTTTGCAAGAATTTAAGCTTGGAACATTTTAAAAATATTTTATAAATTTTCGAAAATCTTTCAGTTTTTAGATATTTTAAATCTATTAAAAACTTTTAAATTCCTAAATGTCCTTTAAACTGACTCGAATTATCTATAAAGTTGTCTTAATTATTTGAGATTCATTTGCGAACATTTAAAAATAAATGTTTTCAATTAAAAAATTATTTTAAATTCTTCCACATAACTTAGGAATTTATTTTTTATTCGTTTGAAACCTTTAAAAGTTCTTAAAAAGCTTAAAAATTAGTTATTTTACTCTCATAAGGAAAATAGGTATTAGGTATAAGCACTTCTGCACAAAAGGAAGCGCCCGTGCATAAAGGTTGTCACTCTTTAATTGTATAAGTGAATGGCAGAGTAATAAAACCAGAACTGTCATTTAGGTTAAGTCTCAGGGCTCGCTTCAGATTCTCTTGAAACTTTTCTAGTTTAATTCTTACATCAAGAGAAAACTTCAAAATACTCCACAACATACTAAAAATAATTTTATTTTAAATTAAAAAACATAGTGTGTACAGATAGTGTATACTAATTTACAAAAGAAAAATTTCAAAAAATTTACCAGAAGCGCACTTAAAAGAAGATAAATTGTATAATTGATTATTTTCATCACCTCTTTGTGATTATGGTTTTCACCATAAAAATCGAATTTGCGCCTTAACGGGCAAACTAGCAATTTGAAGTTAGGAAAAAGTGATATTCACAAATATTGAAAAAAATTGAAACCGCGGTTGTAATAACTAACAGTTTAAATAACATAAGTTGCAAAATAGGTTAGAAAAATTACCATTTTCAATGGGAACGTTCAATGTCGAATTCAGTGTCGAAGGACGTCACATTTGCCGAGTTCCACGAGGATGATAAAATTCCTAAATCTTATAATTTGTTTTATCATAAGAAAATATCTCCGTTCTGCCTTTCCGGAGACCCGTGTTCGACTCCCACAATCGCTGATTTCTTCTAACACAATTTTTTCTCTATCAACTTAGAATAAAATATTAATAACTAATTAGATGTTTAATGTATAAAACTTATAATAGGTGCGACTGTAACATGTATTTAAAACAATAAATGCGAATTTATTTTATTTTCCAGTTTCGACCATGGGAGTTTTTCCTATTTTCTATGGGAAAGTTAGTAATTTTTACTAGTGTTTTGTAAACTTTTCAGTCTTTCCTAGGTATTATAGAAACTTTTTTTTCGTAGAAGTAGAATTATTTAATCATTTGTTATTATATTCCAATGAACTTAGTAACTTCACAGTTTAATATTAATAATAGTAATTCTTTAAATATTAACGCTATATCCTGCCTTACTATTGTCTTATTATTAAAATGAATATTATAATATATAATATTACAACCGGAAGTTACTCCATGTGTTTTCGCTATTATTTCGGTGATAAGCGCGTCAAGAGACATAGGTATATGGAGCTTCAAATTAATCGGAGAAAAGCGCATTTCGGAAGTATACCCTGAAAGCTAGACTCCTCGTGGAACAATTTTTTTAAATCGATATCACAAACAAAACAAAAATTTCTCTCAGTTCGCAAAATCTGAGTATGCAGGGCGAGTACACCTGCCGATACCTAGATGCCAGTATAAGTCACAATGATGTAGCCCTGTGACACTTGGAGATGTTTCTTTGTCAGTCGAGTATATTGCGCGTTATTATGCACTCCAATTGCAAACGGTTCAGATGATCCCGATTTGCGCAGTTGAAGAAGTCGTAGTGCATTGTGCATTCCAGTTTTTTTTATTGGCGTAAAACAATTTGCAAACTAAAAATCAGTATAATAGAATCAAGAAGCGATTTAAATATTTCGCGCAATAGTGAGTTTTTCAGCATGACATCGCGGAAGCGATCATCCTGGGATAGGCGGAAATGTGTGAAAGGTTAGCATAGTGCTTGACATTGGAGTGAAGACAATTTTTTGGTGAAGATACTCTAAACAAATAAAATTAAGTTTCAATATTAATAATTTTAAAGGTCTAAATAGTAATATTTCGCAAGTGTATAATGTTTTCTCTCAGACATTTTACATTGTTTTGTCGATTGACGACCTATCAGTGTCACGAAATACAATCAACGTGACATTTTTTATATTTTATTTAATTTCTATACTCTGCAATGTCGACAAAATCGACAAAAGAATTGAAGATCCCTCCTCTCTTTCGCCTAGCAAATCTTCTACTCTCTCTCTTTAATCTTTTCCATCCCATCCGTACTGTAAGCTGTCACAAATGTGCACATCACCCCTCCTATCATTAATATCCTTATTTGCCCTCCGCCCCCGCGAAATGAACTTCTTCCTCCAATTCATGCCTAATTTCTGTAATTATTCCCCCACTAGCCTTGCCTTTCTTCTTCTCTCTGACCGTCTCCAGAAGTATGTGCTATATCCTGGTGGCAGACTTGGTTATATTCTCTTCCATTCCCTTCTCTCTATCCACGTCTATACTATTCTCACAGCATCAAATTCCTGGACATACCTCCAGAAACCATAATCTTTCTTCTTTACCCCTGTTACGGTCCAGTAGAAAACCTTCACTACTCCTCCACCGTGCTATTACTCAGCCCCCTACTTCCTACAAAAAATTCCCCCTGTAACTCCTTTAACACATTTTTTCCTCGTCCCGCAACCACATTTTCTTATTATTCTCTACTCCATTGCCCTTACCCTTTTCCTAGACTTCACCTCCTCCTTTTCGTGCATACACCATCCCACCCTAATCTCTTCTTCCAGCTGTTCCACTTTTACTTCTTTTTCCTTCCATACCGACAACGCCACTCCCTAATCCTTCTACTTTCTCCCTCAGCTCAATCATCCGTTTCTCCCATTTCTCATCTCTAATCATCAAGTACTTCCTCATAACTTTCTTCTTTATTTCCCCTCAGTTAATTTTTTTATATTTTTTATGCTTTATTAGTCTTCCCTCAGTTCCCCAATTTTTCCAATCAACGTCCCTAGTGCCTCCTTTTCCGACTGCCCCTCCATTTTTTAGAGTAACTTACGTGTCTACCTCTTGACTATCTCTCTTTAACTCTTTAACTCACCATTGCTACTCTATCTCTCGCGCGCTTTCACGCTTACCTCATTCCCTTACTTCACCTTGTGCTCCGTTCTACTCACGTCATTTTACACCGGGCTAGGGTTCCGGAATTGATGGCGAGAATCGATTCTCGATTCTTCGATCCTCAAGAAAATGCCGATTCTAAGAATCGAAGAATCGACGTTAAGATTCGATTCCGATTCCCTTACTTTAAAAAAACCAGCCATTATTTAAGATTTAATTCTAATGCATTAATTAAGTCAGATTATCTATTAAATAATATAATAATAGATATATAATATATAATATGAGCCGGTACATCTGTAATTTTTTCTATGTACCTTTCTATGTACCTTTTCTGGTGGATCGGAACTCACCTTAAACTGTAACCCCCCATCGTGTAATTGAATGCAACCCAGTACGTCAATAATGGGGTAAAAAACCAGGCTTTGTCCAATATGTCGCGACACACTGCTCTCATCACATCACTTAATTGCATTATAAAAATGCGTCCGTGAGTGATGATATATACCGGGATAGCCCCGTGCAAAATAATGAAATAAAACCGAACGCGTCCTCGGGTGGCGGATAGAGGGTCCCTGTACCAAGGGTTTCTGCTGAATATGGTTACAAAAATAAATAGGCAGTCGCGGACAATTTTCCAGGGGTGGTCCCGAAGGAATTAACCCCCAAGCGGAGGCGTGAAAACCGTGCCGAAAGCTGAATGGCACCTGGGTGAGGTGTCTAGAACGGTGACCCTGGGAAACCGGGCGACCTCTCAGAGTACGCAGCCTTATCCTTGCATGCAGGGCTCTACAAGAATCGACGAACCCCTTTCCCTAGCCTCTCGTGGGAACAGCAATGACAACACCAAAAATAGTGGTAGTAAGTGCGGTTCAAAACAACAGAACCCGCAGGGCTCCCGACAATGGGTCGGCCAACAATGCCGATCAATCCAGAGCTGGGGGAGCCAATGAAAATGGATTCAATGCGATGGATCGGCGGAATCTCGCGACCTTTGGGTGGACGGAGCAACTGAATCACGACTTTCTAGAGTGCTACGATGCGAGTGTGGCCCGTGAACGGGGTTACATGGCGTACTCTACCACAGCTAGAACAAACCGGCAACAAAGAAAGAGAGGCGACACTAAGACCAGCCGCGGGTAGGCACCCAATAGATGAAGAGCGATGCTTTACGACCCGGATAAACATCAAGACCAAGGTTTCTCTCAAGCCTAAAGATCTAGCTGAAATGGATGACGAGTTTCGTGGACATTTTTCCGGCGAATCCGACCTCTGGGCTATCAATTATTGTGTGTATAATGCAGCACTTAAGAAGTCAAAGCTGCTGACCATCAGGCAGCATATTGTTGAGAGAATACGTATACTATCTGACGCTAAGAGAAATCTAGAGCGGAGGGAGAGGTGTGTCAGAGAAAATCATCAGTTTCTCTCTAACCCATCTCGACTCTTCAAAGACCCTCCAGTTACTCTCGAACACCCACCCAAACCAGAGGAAGTCGAAGTATTTTGGAGAGAATTCTACGAAGTTCAGCATAGACTGGACGAAGCCTCAGAAAATATAAATAGCTTCAACGAGTTATGTGTTGCCCTCATAACACCTGATAAAGAATGCCCACCCATCACTACCGAGGAGGTGAAAAAAGTATTAAGAGGGATGAAGAACTATTTCGCACCGGGACCAGATTGTATCAAAACCTTCTGGTGGAAGAAGTTTTCTTCAACCCATCAGCATTACATCAGCCTTACATTATTGCCACTATCTCTAGCACTACGCCATTCCGACGGGTACTTGTGCGGCAAACCTGCAGATCGATAGTACAAGGTCACTCATGTATTTTACATGGACGATCTTGAGATCTATGCTAAAAACAGAGAGCAACTGCATCTAGCTCTGGGGATTGTCGAACGATATACTAAGGAAATTGGAATGGAATTTGGGTTAGACAAATGCGCCAAGGTTTATTTGAAGCGTGGAAAACTTAATGGCATCTCTGAAGATCCTGAGCTCGTTGATAGAAGCACCATACGACACCTTTGCGCTGCAGAGACTTATACATACCTGGGCGTGCCACAGAACCGCATTCAGGATGTGACATTTATAAAGGATTCTCTCCGAAGCAGATACAAACGTCTCATCCGACAGATTTGGTCTTCCGAACTTCGGCGAGGAACAAAGTATCTGCAACGAACATGCTTGCCGTCCCGGTACTACTCTATTCATTTGGAGTAGTTCCATGGACGAAGAACGAGCTTAGGTCCCTTGATGTCGGGACAAGAAAGGTTATGCAAATGGACAAAAGCATGCATCTTAAGTCTTCCGTCCCGCGACTGTCCATCTCACGCCGTCAAGGGGGTCGCGGAATATTGAGTCTTGAA
>NC_046659.1:20287630-20289164 GCF_010883055.1 Belonocnema kinseyi | reverse complement strand
CAAAAATTCTAGGAAGGCTGATTACTACGTTATTACGTTTATTACGTGGACCCAGAATCGCCGATTGATCGGCAAGTCACTGAAACTAACAGTTATACCGTAACGAATCTTCCAACGTGATTATCTCGAAATTGTGTTTTCAAAAACTGCTCGTGCTATAACTTAAAAAGTTATTGGCAGATTAGTCTAAAATTTGCAGGGTTTTCTCTTTATGGTACTATCGGAAGGATATTCCTAAAAGTTTAAAGATATCTGGTTATTAAATAATCTTCTTGGGGTCAAAACTGTTGAAAAAAGGTCCAAAATTAGGACTTTCGATTAAACGGCCGATATAAATTTTAATTTTCAACTTTTTTATTATTTTATAGGTTTATCCTTTCCTTTGACACAAAAGTAATCGAACAAAAAAACCTTTTTTATATCAGATAAATGGAAAAATTTTGACAGCTGCAGCAGTTTTCGATGCCCCGGAGCAGACGCTTAAAGAAATATTCTGCTGGGTCGCCATTTTGTAAAAAAAGAAAAAATCACATGTTTTTTTACACTTTAACAATGTAAGAAAAAGATGTTAAAATTAATAAATGATGTAGTTATTTTATCAACTTAAAAAAATCATTAAAATTGATTGATTTTACCCTTTCTAAAGGTATTTCCCCCCTTAAATACGCTTTACTGTATAAAACTCGTTTCGTTTAAATCAATCTTAATGCGTATAAACTTCAAGGCTTTCCAGTGATTTGCTTGTAATGCCTATGAGTTTATGCAATTTAATGCCATTCAATAATACTCGGTGAACCGCTAAATTGTAGGCCATGCAATGCCTTTCACGAACTACGTAACGAACCATGTCAATGCTATTTAACCCTACCGCTAAAATATTAATAGAATCAATACCGGTCAATGCGATTTAATTATTTTTCGGACAAATATGCAATTTGTACGCATTTAAAGACATTGAAATATTAGTTTTTCTTAATGCCAATTTATGCGTCCCAAGCAACTCGTTTTTACCGGGTAATGATGTTTTAATTTTTTTCGGTACTTAGAATGATTAATGTAGTGAAGGTCTTTTCCGTTTTTTTTGCTGTGTTTTTATTTAAATACTGACATGTTTCGACTCGGATCAGTCTTTTTTAAGGCGAGTTCTTACATTTAGTTCAAGGAAATTACAAAGAACATTTTTTCCTTTTCGTTTTAAATTGTATATTTGTCAAGATTTTAAAATTGAGCACCAAAAGCTTTAAATTTAGCATTAAAAAAAAATGTTTGTCTCGTAGGAGATAAATCCTAGAGAATTATTATATAAGATACATCGTAAAATAAAAGTGTTAAAATCTTTAAATAACAGATGTAGCTTATATAATAATTCTTTAGGATTTATCTCCTACGAGACAAACATTTTTTTAATGCTAAACTTTAAGGTTATGTTGATCCACCTCTAAAATCTTGACCACTATACAATTTATAACGAAAAGGAAACACATTCATTTCTGATGTGGATGTTTTTTTGCGCCTTAGAAATATATTTACGGTC
>NC_046659.1:20278916-20287530 GCF_010883055.1 Belonocnema kinseyi | reverse complement strand
GGACTCTGACATTTTTGACAATATCTCCATAAATATTTAATTTTTTTTTTTCTTTTTACAGTATATTTTCAACATATTATACATTCAAAATATGAAAGAAAAAAAATGTGTTCCAATCAACTCCTTCTTACCGGATAGAAATGAATGTGAAAGCTTAGTTCTAAAAAGAGAATAAATTTCCACACCTACTGCAACATTGCTAGGTCCAGTGACCCCAAAAATACCAACTGATTTAAGTGCTTTACCGAGAGCCTGTTTCTGGGCTTGTTAACAATTTGGCCAGCTTTCGAAAACAGCCTCTCGGAAAGCACAGAAGTTTCCAGAATTAACAAATATTCGTGGGCAGTGGGATTCAAACATGGAAAGAGGGAAAAGAGAATCAGAGTCAGGACCATGACCTCAACTTTGGCATTCAAATGTACTGCGCTTGCGCTAGCTATGTGTCAGAGGAACACGGTGCGACTTATTATTGCCATTGTAACGGTTTGTCGCGTCGTGTTCCTCTTAAGCACCCTATCGTAAGCCAGGCTCTGGCCACTCATATAGGCGACCTTGTAAGTCTGATCCCGTTCGGAGCATACGCTAGATGACACAGAGTTGCACTTGAAAGAAAAAAATATTTGGTTTAAAAAATGTACAAAATTTTTTTCAACTATTTTTCGTGTAAAGCAATTATTTGGTTTCAATATTTTTGTTTCAAAATTTTTATTTTTTTTTAAATGTTGTTGCAAAGCATTTTTCATTTTTCCGAAGAAACTTGTGAATCAAATTTTTTATCAAACAATTTTTCTTACAAAATTAAGCAATGTCTTGTTTCAAGATTATGTCAAGTCTTAAAGTAACACCCTAATAGAATAAGTGTCTACTTTGAATAATTTTTGTAAATATATCGTCGGAAAAATTTTTTTATAAAGAATAATGAATTGTTTAAGCGTTGTATTTCAATGTGTAATCTACAACAGAAATTTACACCTCACGTATTCGGAAATTTATGCATCACACCAGTCTAACATCACTTCCGAAGACAATTGCTATAAAGAATAAGAAATTTTTTAAACTTATTTTTAAGTAGTCAGTTAGAGTGTGAATACTGAAAATGAAGTAAATCATTTATTGAAAGAAATCATTATTGTTTACAACTTTTTCCTCCTGAAGTAATGCTACATAATTTTAATGCAAACCGCTTATAATACAAAGCGGATTACTTTTTATTTAAAATTGCAGGCGCAAATACATTTAAAAAAAAAATTCTTATTCTTTATAGCAATTCTCTGCTGAACTGATGTTAGACTTTTTTGATGCATCAATTTTCTAATGCGTGAGGTATAAATTTATAATAAAACGTTTAAACCATTTATTATTCTAAATAGCAATTGCATCCGACAATATATTTATAAAAATTAGTGAACGCAGACACATATTTTTGTTTGAAGTTAAAAACAAAGTGAACAGCAAATTTTATGAAAAAAGGTTAGAAAATGTTTTTAAACAAAATTTTTTTTAAAATAAAAATTTTGGAACAAAAATATTGAAACCAAACAATTGTTCCATATGAAAATTGGTTTGAAAAAAAGTACATTTTACACCAAATATCTTTTTCTTTTAAGTGTAGAAAAAATTCATTCTTCATACACAAATGCTTGGACGAACACCTAAACGAAACGAAGGGTTTCAGCCTGGGGCTAGGAAACCCTAAACACGGGTTTACGAATTCCTTAAAAATTGTGGAACATAAATCAAAAGAGCACGTTTTTTCTTGGATAAGAAATTAGAACGAAAAAAATGAAAATTAAAAATTTAAAATAATTGAATAACTCCAATGTCAAAGCTGTCGATACTCAATACTACCTGTAAATACGGAATACTGAAAATTGTACGCTTGCAAATAATTGCAAACTGAAAATTTGTCTATTTTTCAACTTAATACTGGACTAGATACACATGTAGAGCATTTAAATTAGGAAAGCTTTGAATTATGATTGCTGATAAGCGGTACAATATAAATTTGTAGTCTTTAAAATTTTTAAATAAAATCCAAAATATTTTATTTTCGTAAAATCTGTTACGTAGTAAGAATTATTTCAATTTTCACTATTGTAGCAGAAAAATTCTATTGTAAGAAAAGGGCAAATAATTTCAGATCCTGTGCCTAAAATCAAGTACTCTACGATCGTATAACCAACGATAGACGTAAGGCTGTTTACTGCGCTTTCTCAAAAGTTTCGAATTTATGATTTTAGTCCTAGAATCCAATCTTGTAACTTTCGAAACATCCTCTGTCTACTGCATTTATTAGCAAAACGTGAGTTTGTCGTCAAAGCTAAGAATTAACTCTAGAACCATCCGACAACTTTTACTGTGCCTTAACCTCGAACGAACGCCACGAGGGCCCTCTAATGTTTCTGGGTTTTTCTCAAACTGACCAATCAATGTCTACAAACCTAAAAATTTCCACCCACCTCAGGATTGGCAAAACTATAGATACGCCCTTTTTTCTCTCCTGACTGGACTCGATACGGTTTTTCCGGTCAGATTTATCTTAGCTTCCAGTTTCCGTGAGCATGGTCTTTAAGACGTAAAGTTTCTTATGTATCACATGTTACTATTACAAGTTTAATAAATGGTTTATTAAGTAGTGTGTATCTCAAATCGGTAGTCAGCAATTTTATTCATTTTTGTTCAGCTACAAGCATTTTATGGTTCTTCGAGACGGATTTTTTCAAACAATCCATGAATTTTGTTCAAAATTGCCTTCGCAACGTGCTGGACAAACTCTTTTAAACACTCAGTAATTATTGTGCAAAATGTGCCTTCGTAACCAATTGGACATTCGGATCACCTGGACCTTCCAGGAAGTTCTACAGCCGCCACCTATAATTTGTTCGGACCCAGGCAAGTCTAGTGAACTACCCTTTGTATTTAATCCATTTCATTTGGTTTAGCTTTCATTGCGTATCGGTGGGTAGATTGTTCATCACGACTAGTTTGAATTAAAGATTTTCGAAAAAAGCAAGAAAATCATGAGTCGGATCAGATGTCTAAAGCAGAAAATATGAAAACGCTCAAAATAAACGTGGTCAAATAAAACGCTCGTTAACTTTTTCCGAAATTGCACTTCCTTCTATAATTAAAAATACTGATTTTGAAGTACTTGATCTCGAATAATGGTTAGAAATTCATTTCAAATTTCAGGACAAGTTCGACGCGATTCAAAGTCAATTAGAAGAAGATATTAGAGATGAAAACGCGATTGAACAACCCGATGTAGATAGACTTTCATTCAAAAATTGATTTCATGCGATCGCCGGTCAATTTATAAAATATAGTAAAAATCACATATCTTTTGCCAATCAGGCCACCTGCTTCGAATCAGGCTGCGATTATGCCTGCGACGGGCTCACAATAGGAAAACCAGGGTCAAGTGAACGAAACTAATTATAACAAATCCAATCAAGTACAAAATTCAACACATTTAAATGCCTGGTTTGAACTCCCAAGGCTTCAAGCTCCTACTTTCCATGGGAACTTTGATTCGTGGCTAACCTTCCGCAATTCGTTCAAATCCTTGTGTCACGCTAACCCTGTTCGTTCTCCCATTCAAAAAATTCCATTATCTCAAGGCCTGCCTGAAAGCTGAGGCAGCGGACGTTATAGCATCACTGGAAATTATTAGCAATAACTATCAAGTCACATGGGATCTTTTAACAACGCGTTATGAGAATCGCAAGTTTATAGTCGAACGCCACGTTCAAGCTTTATTTGAAATTCCTCATATATCAAAGGAATTTTCCGTGCACGCATTGTTAGATCACACGATGAAAAGAATAAGGCTCTCAGAGCACTAAATCAACCAGTAGATCACTGGGATACTTTACTAATCTCTTACGAAAAATACGCAATCTGTTCAAAAATTAAAAGACTCTCAGCGGAGTCAACTACCAAAAAATAATAACTCATAGTCGCGGTTTAATTCTCGATCATCTTAATCTTCCATAACTACTACTCTCGATTCCAATTCAGAGAAATCGCAAGTCTCAGGTATACTCTGTAAACGTACGCATCATCTTGATGCATGTGAACAATTAAACATTCTAACTTCCCAAGAGCGCTACGATATCATTCGTAAAACATCGATGTGTCATATTTGTCTTCTTACAAATACACTCTTGCCTTTCAGACAAGAAAGACCCCTAGGAAAAGCATAACTACTGCTTGTGCAAGTTTTCAGATTCCAACCCAAATCCAGGTAATTCCCGGCACATCGATTGTTGATATTTTAGACAGCACGGGTCATTATCGTCCCTTTCTAGATTCATGTTCTCAGTGCAATTCTATGCGCGCTGGTCAAATTAAGGTCGAGGGTCAATCAGCACTCTTCCAAGAGACTGATCTCGGCTGGATCTTTGCGGGACAGTACGTCAATCCTCAAGTAACCAAATCTCTATTGAAACCAAATCGCGCGTATCTTGCAATTTAATTAAATTTCAAGATTTACCCATCTTGTGGGAATTAGGAGAAGAAAATTCCTCAAAAATACTTTCAGAGGAAGAGCGAGACGCGGAATACCATTGCAAAAACACAACTGAGCACGATGAGTCCGGTCGTTACGCGGTTAGGTTACGTTTAATTATGAAAATAATCACTTGTAGACTCTCAAAATGCAGCCTTTCAACAGTTCTACGCACTTCTGAAAATATTCGGCAGGAATCCCGAACTCAAATATCAGCACACAGACTGTATCGACGGTTATTTCAATGAAGGTCATATATCTCTTATTAATAATCAGGACCTTTTGCGGCCTGGTATCATCTTCCTCACCACGCAATAATAAAGGCCGACAGCCTTACAGCTAAAACAAGAGTCATGTGTAATGGTTCCGCAGATGTATCGACAAATTTGGGTTCCCCCGGAAGACAGTTTTTATCAAAAGACTTTATGGCGAAAAGAACCCGATGAAGCGATTAAAATCTACGCTTTGAACCCGGTTACAATAATTCAGTTCCAATAGAACTTCAGGATAAATGGTTCGATTAGAAATCGCAATTAAGTTTGCTCAATCGCATCAGTTACACGCGATGAATCTCGAATTTTCATACGAGTTGAAATTACGACGCGAACGAAAAGGCCTATGGTGCGTTCCGTTCTTCGAGGACGACTGATACCCAGGACAATCACCATTGTGTTCTCATTTGTTCAAAATCATGTGTCGCTCCAATACAAACCAAGACTGTGCCAAGATTAAAGTTATGCGCCGCTACTCTTCTTGCACAATTCTACAATGAGACAGTTCGCTCACTTCAAATTAAATTTGCAAACTCTCTTTTGGTCAGACGCAACCATTGTCTTGAAATGTATTAACACCCCACCACATACGTTGCCCAGATTCGTTACCAACCGAGTTGCGGATATTCAAACAACTACTGAATCTAAAAATGTCAGAAAATTCTTTCTCAGAAAATGTTTTTCTCAAGGTTATTCAACAAGAGTTCGTTCTTTTTTTAAAGTATAGTAATTTAAAGAAACTCCAAGTAATTGTTACTTATTGTTTAAGAATTTTTATGAACAGAAAAATTAAGACTAAAGCTTCCAGATTTCAAGGTCTACTTTCAAGGGACGAATTAAATTCAGTTTGCAATATAATCAGCAAAAAAAATCAAGCCGACACATTCCCTGGCGAGCTGGTCTTATTATATAAAAAATTAAAATCTCAATCGAAACAGTGTTCTTCTCTGCCTTAACTCTTTTTTAGATCAAGGCATACTCAAGGTAGGGGCAGAATAGTACAAAGCATGTCATCCCGAGTCCCAAAAACACCCTATCGTACTTCCGAAAAATAATCATATGACAAGAACTATTATTCGAGATGAACATTTACGGCGGTTGCATGCAGGAGTCAATGCCACACTCTTCGGGGTTCACGAAATGTATTGGCCATGGATGGGCGAATTCTACTCGGCACGTGATACGACAATGCGTGAAATATTTCAGGGCAAAACTTCGGGAAGTTAATTTTCTTTTTTCACAAAGGAACATCATCATAGAAAGTATACTAAAGTAAAGATATATGTATCAATTTTCGTATGTCTCTCATAAAACCTTTTTTCGCTTGTAGAGGACTTTCTTCTTCGATTCATTCAGATAACGGAGATAATTTTGTAGGAAATAATTTCGTAGGTCTTTGGGAATCCGGAGTCAAGTCATTTGAACACAATTTCACAAGAATAGCAGGAAACTCTCTTGTGACGTATAAACAACTTTACACGTACGTCGTGGAAGTCGAAGCCTACCTCAACTCTCGCCCTCTGACTACACTTTCATCCGATCCCGACAATTTACTTCCTTTGTCTCCAGCACATTTCCTTATGGGTAGATCTACGCCTAGTTTACCTGAAGACGATCTATGTCACACGTCAGCCAACAGGCGAAGATGCTGGCAAGTCGCCAAGAAAATGAGACAACATTTTTTGGAAAGGTGGCACAAGGAGTATCTTAATGAGTTCATCACTCACCGCAAGTCGCATTCAGCCACTATACAAGTAGACATCAAAATCGGACGACTTGTAGTCGTAAAAGAAGACAACCTCGCTCCGATGAAATGACATCTTGTTCGTATTATCGGGATGCATTCTGGCCGAAACAGATTTGTACGAGTCACAACAAATCGCACAGCAACAAACACCTACAAGCGCGCGGTGAAAAATTTGTATCCGCTTCCAGCCTATTAACTGAATGTAAATCAATCAACGGCCTTTCAACCCTTTCAACCCTTTCAGGGGCGAATTTTTCTGTCAGTATGGAAACGCGCGAACTTGGTCGAATGTTGTCGCCATTGCAAAGCATGGATCCCTAAGAGTCTGAAAATAAAGGTAAACATGCTGGAAACTGTAAACTGTACTTAACATTTAAAACAAAATGCAAGAAAAAAGGCGGTACGTATATATACCATTGCCCCTGAAAGGGTTAATGCCTTATGTATTTTTCTGCAAATATATGATCTGATAACCAAAAGAATCTTAATATTATCTTAGGGGTATTAAGGTCTAGTATACGCAATAATTTTTTGTCATATGCTTTCATTATTAATTTTTCGCTTAATGTTGAATCACTTTGGAAAAAACGTAAGTAAAAATTTCTAGACCAGTATTCTGCTATTTTGCATTTGTTTTAAAAGTTCAAGAATCACACAGAATCACATATTAGATGTTTTTCAGTGGTTATTTAGATAGCTTATTTATTAAACCTTAAGCTTTCAATAGATTTATATTTAATTTTAAAACCGAAATGGGTGAAATTTTGATTTGCCTAAAAACTGTCATATGGGGCGGAATAAGCCACCTCTTCATGTGCATTAACCTAACCTCTTAGTGTAGCAGTCAGTAGGTTAGGATACAATGCTTCATATGATCAGATTGTGCAGAGTGTTAATTCTGGTGTAAACGTGTAAAGAACTAATCTTGTCAAAAAATTCTCAGGAAAAGTATGACAGCAGCACTGTTATAGGTCTGCATTAGAAAAAAAATATGAGTTAGTACCAAGCAAAAGAGAGCACTGTTTTTCTGGTATATTTCTTAAGTAGATTTGTTTGAAAACTCGTAAAATACTATAAAAATGAGAAAAACATTGTTGCGGTTGAAAAATAAGGCAGCTGTTCTAAAAAACGGCTTAATAGCCCAATATATATCAAATTCAGTGTCATATAGTAATTGTAGTAGACCAGTCTAGTATTGAAGAGTTTTCGTAATGTAGAATTTAAGTTTCACTGATTAAATGTACATGGGTGTGTCGAAAAATTGCTATATTTATTTCTGTAATATAATTGTTAAAAGATATGTGGATATAAATCGTTTTTCTATATACTCTTTGCAGTGTTAGTTGCGGTAGTGCTTAGGATTAGGGGTTGTATCATTTTAACGTAAAATACTTTCAATTTTCGTTTCAATTTTGTAAAAATACGTGTAAGATATGTTTTCGTTTTAAAATCCTCTGAGCATATTCTTACTTATAAATAATATATAATAAGTCAATTAATTAGGTGGCCCATCTCGCCCCAGTGCGTGACCCATCCCGCCCCAGGGATTAGGCGATATAAACGTTGCGCAAAACTAAAAAATATATGTATATGTGGAATAAAGTATATGTGGAATTAGAAACGAAAATAAAGAATTTTTGCGCAACGTTCATATCGCCTAATGCCTAAGGCGGGATGAGTCACGCACTGGGGCGAGATGGGCCACCATATTAATTGACTTATTATATATTATTTATAAGTAAGAGTAAGAGAAAATTGCACCCGCTTCCAGCGAAATCGCGGTAAAATTTCAGCCACAACCACGTCTCACAACCGTGAGATAGGTGGTTCCAGTCTGTAAACGAACCAATACGACGATCCAGCAAAACCCTCGTGCACCCTAAGAACACGGAGCGACCCAAGGACAACCGCCTTCTGCATTTTTCCCGCAAGTATTCCAGCATATTGTTGACACGCAGGGATGCTTTTTAGGCCATTAGAAAATGAAAGCTTGGCACCTCCTAGAGCGCCGATGATAAGGACGATCAGTTTAACAGAATATTCCGGGTACAATCGTTGCAACTCCCTTATAAGGTCTCGATACCT
>NC_046659.1:20274555-20278816 GCF_010883055.1 Belonocnema kinseyi | reverse complement strand
GAATTTCAAAATAACTTTTACTTGACAATTCTTATTTGATTTTGGATTTTTTTGGCCTAAACTTTTATGTCAATGTAAGGAGCAATTTATACCGTAATTCCTGCGCTGTACATCTCAAATTGTCTTAAATTATATTTTTATTGATGTAGAGTGATCACAAATTACAATCCAATATTTTTTATTAATTCCATAAACAAAATTATATAAACAGATGGCTAGTATGAACATTTAAAGGCAAAAAGAAATCTTTTTTCGCTAATTTTTCCTAAATGATGTCGCTAGTGATGTTTAATAATGGAAAATTATTATCCAAATTTTTTAAAGCATTTTATAAACAAAAGCCTGTTGTTAATATTTAAAGGTAGAAAGAATTCGTTTTATCTCCTAATTTTCATTAAACTATGTCGCCAATAATGTTTAATGATGGGATATTATTATGCGATGTGTTTTAATAATTTTACAAACATATTTTGCAAACGAATTCCCAGTGTGCATATTGAAATGCTGAATGAAACTACTGTTTCTCATGAAAGAGTGTTTTTTATTTTCAATTGTTTGTAAATAATTTTTAATAAACAATTCAACATAGTTTTTAAAATAATTACGTAACATGATAACAAATTTTTTAATTTAGAATTTTTCAAATTTATTTTTTTGTAATTTTCACGATATTTAATTAACAAAACTCAAACTATTTTGTTAAAAAGGATACGACTTATTAAAATCTGTGTACAAACTTATTTTTTGAATATTGTAATAATTGCTAAAAACTTAAATCTAAAACAATTTTTAAGATTTTTGTGGGTCTATTAATTCCTGTGTCTTTTAGGAATGATAACATTTCTTTGGATGATGGATACTTTCCGCTTTTTATGTATCCTTTGAAGCGATCATTTAATAATTCCAATTCACTTGTCAACCAACCTGGAAAAAATAAAACATTTAGTTACACATTCATGCCTTGATGTAACTGTATAGAAATATTGAATAATAATGCTTACTGCTTCTTTTAATTTTCGGCTTCTTCAAGACTGGGCGTCAGGTCGATCGAGATTCTCATAATATTCTAAGTTGAAGTCTAGAACGTGAATTATTTTCCACTTAAATCTTATATTCTGTATATTGCTATTCTAATTATTTAATTATCAATATTTCTTTTTGTGCATTCTAAAATTTCTCTAATAAATTAAAATGTTTGTAAAAAATGTTACCTTTATTACAATGATCAGTCTTCCTGTAATGAGCTCCGTCATTTGACTCTAAATTATCATTCGTGTTTTGGGGTGCCATACTTTTTTGTACATGATCTGCATCAAATATAACGGAATTAGCAACGGAAGGATGAGTGAGTTTAAATAAGTGTGTTTAAAATTTTACCTTCATTGCTTTCATCTGCGTACTCCAAATCGGCATCAAAATCGATTTCTGCTAAAGATTTTCCTTGGTGTTCTACAGGCAATGATCCTTTTTCCATCGTTAAGAGCAACTTTGACACTTTTGCTGTCTGGTAAATGTCCACTGGCAACCTGAAAGTAAAAATAGTCATGAAATCAATCATCGATTTGTAATTCTCTTAATTTTTACTTCTATATATTCTGATTTACTTTTGTTTAACCTAGTAATTCCAAAGCAACCCCTATTCTTATTCTTAATTAATTTGTATTCAAAAGAAACTAAAATACCAACTCACTCATAAAACTCAGCATGCGTTTTTTCGGTATGGCCCATAAACTTTGAAAATTGTTTCATTTCTTCCTTGGACATGCTCAAGAGCTGAGCTACTGTAGCGATCTGCTTTCTTAACTTATTGCTGGTCATTGCTTCCGGATATTGCAGATCAATTTCTTTTGTGAGAAAGCGAAGTGCTACATCACCTTGTCCCCATTTGATTCGGCTGTTTGGCAGAGCAAAGACATACTCATTGTCTGTTCGAATATATTTCTCTCTTTGATCTAACAGAATTGTCATTAACTTCTGTATTACGGGTGGCACTAGAATTACCACAGGTCTGGATCCCTTTCCGCCATTTAGCACTCTCTTATATTTTGTCGTTAAAATGTTTTCAGTTTCCGTTAGTGTTTCTTTGTAGTCGATAAAATCGGATCTTCTTTCTATTTCATAATTTTTTACCATGAGGTACTGCACATCCCCTATTCTTCTTCAGTTGAAGAGGATTATTAACGAAAAAACACAATGAACGAATTTTTTATACAAGACATCATCATCCAAACATTGAAGAAACTTGCTTTCGCATTCCTTGGCCATTTTCAGTGTTTCGTCTTTGAGTTTTTTATATCACTCACCAGTGGCACAAGTAATGGCTTACTCCAACGTTTTTCTTGCAAATCTTTACCTGCCAGTGAAGACACTTCTATATTCTTCGATGTTTCGATCAGTACTTTAAAATTTCTCACATCCTCTAGCCATTCCTGGGTTTCTTCTGGTGTTTTACAGGTGAACCCTGTACTTTCTTTTAAAATGAGCCTTATGAGAAGGTCACTTAAATCTTTAAGATATGTGCCCATGTGCATCGCAAGGCTTGGGGCATTGAAGGTTTTTTTCCAAAGGATCATATCCTGAAATTCTTCGAATGGAATGTAAAATATTGTCCATATTTTTGGATTTCATTAGATCTTTGAAAAAAATCTTGTCATCGACATCATGGACAATTTCACGATAGGCAATCGACAGCTGAGAAAGTTTGCGCATTCTACTGCTGCAGGCATATTCCTTTCTTTCTTTCTTGTGCTTTTTTATATACGTTTCTCCAAACTCTGCGATAATTAAATCTTTTTCCGCAACGAATGATATTTTATCTCCTTTCATGATATTGAAAACCTGAAAATATAATATAATTTAATGCACATATGTTTTGTCCCATATGAATGAGAGTACTCAGTCCTTTAAGAGACTTAAAAAAGCTGATCAAAATAATGTTATATAATGTAATAAAGGTTCAAAGTGGAAGGTCCTATTTTGGGCCAAAAGTTAGTGAAATCATGCGTTATACAAATAAAAATGTAAAGCTAATTGCACAAACCTGTTCTTTGACTTCTAATCTACATAAGACATTGGTGGGGTCTACTGAGCAAGCCACTAATGTTTGTGAGTCAGTTATGCATCCACGGTGGTTCGCTGAAAGCGGTTCACAAGTTCTCGACCCAATTGTACGGCATACAGCAGAGTGGCGTGTGATGTAACTTCTTTTAAACGTACCTTTGCAGTATATGCACGGCAAATAGCCTTTCAATACGGTGTCACTCAATATGGCATTACTTCATTGCCTTTTGGGTCTGACATGTCCAGTTATGTACAAATCAAAATTTGTCTTATTTCTGAAGGACTGAAACGACTTCCTTCTTTCCTTGCCTTTTTTGGGTAATTGCAGGATGTTTTTAATTTCTTTCTCATCCTTATGCGTAACTTCCATGTGTCTAACGTAATTTTTCGATGAGATGTCCTCTGAGAAAAACGGACACCAGTCACTAGATTAAAAAATGTTCTATCTGTTTTTTTGGGTTGCAATAGAATTCACTTACTTTCATATTCACGGACTCTCCTCTATTCTGGCTACATGCGATTCTATGGCGACCATTATCACCATCAGCACCATCACCATCATCGCCATCATCACCATCATCATCGTCATGATCATAAATGTCGGTAGACAAGGAGGACGAATAGCTTTTATCCGAAAAAGCAACTACATTAAAATCGATGTCCCTATCATCATCGCTCGTCTCACTAGTAGCTAAACTGAGATTTTCATAAATATATACTTCCTTTTAAGTTTGTTGCCCACGATTCGGTAGAGTGAGTATGATATTGTCCTGGGCAGGAATCTCATCGGAATGACGAGAAGCCTTTAAAAACATGTCATGAATTAATTCTTTCAATCCAATCAAATTATATTTTTACTCACATTTTTACTTAGCGAATATAAGGACTCATCATCTCTAAACTCGTAAGGATCTTTAATATCTCCTTTGGCTGTGGTATCCGATATGATGGAGTCATGACAGCCTCCCGTTTCCGCTTTGCATATTTTAATGGGAATATCGGTGCTGATTTGTTCCAAAATGTTTGCACTTGCAGGTGACGCGCCCATAGAAGTGTCGTGTATCCATTTCTATTGATTTAAAAAAAATTATCTTTAAACTAATTAAATCACAAAATTTGAAAATTCAAACGTGAACAGATAGTCAACTGCTTCTAAGGGAGCTTCCCAAAACCCCGCGGCACATTCTCTGGTGACCCCCCC
>NC_046659.1:20265906-20274545 GCF_010883055.1 Belonocnema kinseyi | reverse complement strand
TTTAACTTCTTGTAATTTCGACAACTGTCTGAACGAAAGTTGAAATACCACACGAATCTAAAGAAACCACGTAGGATATGAAAGTCCTCCAAATCGGAACAAAAAAACTTACTTCAAGAAAATTCATTCTTTCCATTTGTTTCATAAGGATAGTTCCCAGGGGTTTTCAGGTATTCATGTGAATATATCTATATAAATTATAGTTTTGGAAAGTTGTCTGGGGAGCTTATTTTAAATTTAACATTTTTGTTGCGGTTATAGTTGACAGCATCTGAGACGGAGATTTTTGTGACCCAACCCACCACGCGCTACTAAATTTGCGCTTTTTTGAGTTCCTGTAATTTTGGACAACTGTCTGCGAGAAAGTTGACACACGACACCAATATAAAAAAAACAATGTCTATGAAAAGCGCCAAAAGAAAACAAAGAACTTACTTGAACAAGATTCATTTTTCCCGTTCGTTCATCGCTGGTGTTATCTGCACTTTCCCTCTGTATCGAATTCTGCGAAAATGTTTTTTTACGTTAGACTCTCAACAAAGCAACCAGATTTTATTCACTGTATAATTAGGATAGTTTCTAGGGCTTGCATAATATTAATGTGAATATATATATATATATATAAATATATATGAACCATAGTCTTGGAAAGTTATATGGGGCGAATATTTCAAATTTCACATCTTTGAGACAGTTTTAGTTCAAAACTTCTGAAACTTGTTTCATTTATTGTGAATGTGGTTTTTACTAGGGGTTGTGCAATATTAATGTGGAGATATCTCTATGAACAAAAGTCTGAGAATGTGAGCTGGTTGAATATTTTTAATGTCACATTTTTATGGCAGTTTTAGTTGAAAGAATCTGAGACGGTGATTTTTGTGACCCAGCTCACCCCCCGTCAACAAATTCTGTGATTTTCTGACTGCCTGTAATTTCGGAAAACTGTCCACGAGAAAGCTGACACACGACACTAATCTCAACAAACCACTTGGTATATGTAAAGCCCCAAAAGAAAACAAAGAAACTTACTTGAACAAGATCCATTTTTCCCACTTGTACGTCGCACCTAGAAGGAGAAGGGAGACTTGTCAATGAAAAAATAGAGCAGATTCAGGTGAAAGGATTGGAAAATGTCCAGATTACCTCAACGAACTAAAGCTCAGATGGGAAATGAAGGAAAGGGAGACCAGAAAGAATTCTGTAAGAGTAATCTCTGATAATTTTTGGTTTTACGAAAAAAGTCATGCGGGTAAATTGTTTAACTTCTTGAATACTATAAGCATCTGTACAGAAAAATTTTGAATTTTGAAAAAAGTGGTCTCAAACATTAATTTTGGACTAAAAGGGTCGCAAAACGTGGACATTTGACAAAAACTAGGGGGGGAGGGGGTCAGATTTTACACTAATCTAATACCTTCTCTGATAAGAATGTAAAAATTATTTATTTGTCATCAATAATTTTTTGATAGTGAACGCGCTCACTCCAAATCTCTTCGGAAAAAAGAAATCGCTCCATCTCCCTTATTTGTAAACGTAGAAACCTCATTCAAGGACGTTTTTCGGACTACTTTTTCCCGACTGCACCGAATCTGGTGCCAAAGTTTGAACAGGTTTACAAATGTACTTGTTATAAAGAAATTAAAAAAAAAATCATTATTTTTCTTGCGAAATTCATTAATTATTGATTTCAAAAATATTACATGCTAAAATAAGCTATTGTTTCAGTCGTTAAATTGTTACATGGAGCCGCTTAAGTACATTTTTAATTAACTTTTAAACTACTTAATAAGAAAAAAATAATCGAAACAATTTGAAAATTTGCATTTTCTTCTTTTCTTTCTAAAATTTTGTCATTTACTTTCCACCCCCAATTAGTTAGCTCCATGCGATTATTAAACACATGTTGCACCTGATAATATGCTTTGAATGCTTGTTGAGCTTCCGCTTAATTTTTAGGAGTTGATACAAAGATAACAGAAAGCACAGCAAAATTTTTGTCGTTAGAGAGTACAACTTGAAGTTGCATGTTTTCGTACAAATCAAGCTGAAGACGATGCCGACGTGCTTATTGTTCAAAAAACTATACAAAACAATCTCTGTACAATCGTCAATCATAGTATCAGAAGATATTGACATATAGTATTAGTCATTTTTGCTCAAATTGTACCAAAAGATTCAAACTCAACTTGCAAAAGATTCAAGGTCAACAAGTATTCAGAGCATATCGTCAGGTGCAAAAGTTGTTTAATAAGCACATGGAGTCGACGTAATCGGTTTTATTAGGTATACAATTTTTGCGTATTGGCTATTATCGGGTGGGATAAATTAATGAGATTTATTAACATAAACAGAACAAATTTTTTGTTCTAAATATTAAGCAGCACCAAATATAAAGTTGCCAATATTCTCGCAAAGAATTAAAGATTTACAGGCTGATTGAAACGATTTTTAATGAATCAAAAACAAATGATCTAACGCAACTTGACAGGTAAATTGCATACGGTTACCAAATGTACATCGACGTGATGGGTTTTATTAGGTATGCAATTTTTGCGTATTGGCTATTATGGGGTGGGATAGATTAATGAGATTTGTTAACATTGACAGAATTAATTTTTGTTCTACATATTAAGCAGCATCAAATAAAAAGTTGACAATATTGTCGCAAACAATTGAAGATTTAGAGGCTGAGTAGAACGATTTTTAATTAATTAAAAAAAGTGATCTAACGCAACTTGACAGGAAAATGGTATATGATTACCAAATGTTCATCGGCGTAATGGGTCTTATTAGGTATACTATTTTTGTGTATTGGCTATTATCGGGTCGGATAAATTAACTCGATTAGATAGGACCAATAGACCACAGGTTTGTTCAAAGTATTAAGCTCTTTCAACTGTAAATCTTCCAAAGTGTATGAATGAACAGATGAAATATTTTGGTTTAGTTAACATTATTTTTTTTACCAACTAGTGCCACATTACGGTCAAGTCAAGAGCCTGAATTTTCTTCCCAGACACATCGCATGCGTGTTCGAGGACTTTAAGAGAACTGCTTGAAAAATGAAAAATTCTTTTGAAGATTTGGGAAATAGCTGCAATATTTAGGATTATTTTCAAACTAGTCAGATAAGTAAGTTTGTATATATTTATTGAAATTTGAGAATTTCTCACTTTTTATAAATAAGAAGCAATTATGGTTTTGAATGGCTGTTAATTACTAATTCTCCAGAAGTAGAATGGGATAATCTTGTAATCAACTAAACACTTTGCTAGTATGTGCGATCCCACTAACAGGATTTTCAGCATCGAATAACCACAGTTTTGTTTAAAATATTAATTAGTTTCAACATGAAAGCTCTAAAAAAATCTAAGATAATACATTAAATATTTTTATTCAATTTGTTTTATTTTTATTATTCAAATACACCTAGATTCTAGTCTCATCAAGAGTTAGAATTTATGTTCTAAGACACATATCACGCTCCTGCGAAAATTTTAGAAAATTTTAAGAAAATCTCAGAATATCCATGAAGAGATCCAAATAATCTGCCAAACTTCAAAATAATGCTTTCTCCTTATTTAGAAGATATTAGAAGTCTCCATTCAAAAAATCTTTAGAAGTAAAGATTTAAAGGCGAATTTAAAGGGAATTGAATAAATTAAAAAAAAATTTATGACGCAACTTGGTAGGAAAATAGCATATGATTCTGAAATGTACATAGACGTAATGAGTCTTACCAGGGAACTCATTTTTGTGGATTAGCTTAATTTGTCAGTTTAGCATTAACGAAAGCCACAGTTTTATTCAAAATATTAAGCAGTTTCAACTATAAAATCTTTAAAGTCTCTAAAAGAATAGATGAAATATTAATACATTCTAAATTACTCTTAAAGATTTCTTACCCTCGAGCCAATCAGAATCTTAATTGCTCCCAGTTGGCACAAAATTTGGCGATATATTTTCGACATCGTTACGACATATTTACGAAAACCTTGCGATATCACATGTAACGATGTAGCGAAGACGTAGCCAAATGTGGTGCCCGGTGGATCCTTATTTATAAAAAATGAGAAGCACTCACTTTGGAAAGGTGTTTGAATTGCATAGTGCTCGCAAAGAATTGAACAATTAGAGGCTGGTTAGAACGATTTTTAATTAATCAAAAACAAATGATCTAACGCAACTTGTCAGAAAAATTGTATATGGCTACCAAATGTACATCGACGTAATGGTTTTTATTAGGTATACAATTTTTGAGTATTGGCTATTATCGGGTGGGATAAATTAATGAGATTTGGTAGCATTAACAGAACAAATGGTTCTAAATATTAGGCAGCATCAAATATAAAGTTGTCAATATTCTCGCAAAGAATTGAAGATTCTTATAATTCATAGATTTTTTATAATTCAAAGATTTTTTGAATGGAGATTTCTGAATTTTTCATAAATAAGAAAAAGATATCATTTGAAGTACGGTAGATAATTCAGATATCTTCATGAATATTTTGAGATTCCTTGTGATTTTCTGAAACCTTTGCATCTTATGCAATGTATCTGGGAATAGCAATTCATTATGTTGAAGTGACTAGAATTTTGGTTTATGTAAATAATAAAATGAATCAATCTAAAGCAAAACGTTTGCTGTATTCTACTAGATTTTCTTTTTAGAGTACAGGTTGAATCATTTATGCGAAAGTAAAAAAAAAGTTTGTCCTTCAAAATCAACTTTTCGTCGATAAGGAAAAGAAAATTTTTCAAAGAATAATGAAATCATTATTTATTTACAAAGTTTTTTATAATTTTCTATTGTTACTACAGTGAAATTTTCCAGAGACTGCAATGTTTTCTGTTAACTTAAAAAAATTTTGTTTATATTTTTTTGTTGAGAAATTTTAATATTCAATTGCAAAAGTTCTTCATCAGAATTTAATTTAGTTAAAAGAAAACTTCTTTATGAATACTGCAAGCTTTATTAATAATTAGTAATGAGATAAAATAAGATGAACATTTCAAACTAAAGAATTGTTATAATTTCACAACTGAGATATTAACCAAATAATAACACTCTGATTAATTTTTTCAAAAACTATTTCAGTTAAATTTAATTTATTGTTGCCACAATCTAACTAGAGATGGAAATAATTTCACATTCCTTCCCCTCGCCAGATTCGTAAGTTTAGAGTTGAACTTGTGATAAACTTAGATAAATTGCATGGTTTATATAAGGTTTTTATTTGGAATATAAGGCTATTGTAAGCTAAACCGTTTTTCATTGTAACAGAACTCATCAACTGACATTTTGGTTGACTTTCTGATTTTATGGAAATAAGATTTTACGCAAGACAGAAGCATAAGCCTGAAATATTAGGAGCATCCATTTATTCCTTTTGCCAAGAAAAAATTTCTCTACATAATAAAGTTAATTTATTCCATACATATGAGGAGGTAACATGCTCATTAAATGAACACAAATAAATAAGTACTTTTTCTATTTTCGAAATTTTTAATAATTGCAGCGGAAAATTTTCATTCTTAATTTTTTCCTAAATACAAAAAGAGAATTTTTGAACTTTTTGATTACTATTCCTACAGAGTTCAAAAGCTTTAGATTCTTTATTTTAGATCGTTTTTCCAGAGGAAAAGAGGAATCTTTTGTTTTCAATTTTCTTCTTAAACGAGCTGTTGGTATTTTTTGCATACATCTCATTTCACATACTATACGCATCTTTGTTAGGCTATTTGAAAAAGAGATATTTTTATTTCGAAAATTGTTATAATATTGGGAGAAATAGAGTTTAATAGTAAATTTCTTTTGTGAACTCAAAGAGGGAATCTTTCTATATCTTTTTGGCATATTAGTTGATATTGTAGAATTGTATATTTATAAAATTATGTTTAATCATCTTTTGTACGAAATTTAAATTAAGTTGCAGGGGCCGAAAGTTTTGTACTTAAGTTTATTTTAAATTTGATAAGAAAATTTTTAATTTTTAACATTTTTATATTACAATCTTTACATTTGTATTCGATTAGAATGGAGGAAAATGTGCTATTATATTTGTTCCTGAATTGGAAGAGGCAATTTGTATTTTTTATTTATTGTACGAGTAGCTTCTTACATTTTTGCTTACATTGTTAATTTGTTTTTTATTCCTGCAAAATTTTTTATCCAAGTGGAAAATATATAGTACGGGCATTTAATTTGAGCGTGTTTGTTTATTTTGAACGTTTTTTAAAACTAATTTTCAATTCTTTATTTTTGATATTATAAATGTTAATTTTTTTATTTTTAACCAAATTTTTTATCAAGATGAAGAAACAAGATTTTGATATTCAATTTAAGGCCATGTGACGAGAGGGTCACGTGACAAAACCTGGTCTTCGATTTTTCTTTCCCAACTTACGTCTAAACGAAATGAGGTATCGCTCTGAAAGTTTGGGAAAAGAAAGAGGAGTTAATAAAGTCCATGTCTCTGCTTTTTTCCGGTGGAAATTTTGAGAAAATTTTTTATTTTTTTTTGAAGAAAATACCACTGGAAGTTTTCTTTCCCAACTTACGTCCACACGGAATGAGATATCGTGTTAAAAATTTGGCACGATACATAGAAGGCATGTAAGAATTAGTCTCTGGTCCTAAATAATTAGAATAGTAAAAAAAGTTTTTTCTTAATTTCTATTTTGGAGAAATACCGATCGTGCTGTCGTCAAACCCTGCAAGCAATTTGCAATGTTGTTAATGGGCTGTTGTGAGGTTTATATTTATCAAAGTGGGATAAAGCAACAAAAATCGCTCACGAACATTATGCAACAATAATGAAAAAACTAATGTTTGCACTTAAAATGCAAATAAACATATTTGTTCTCACATACGTATCAGTCTGGTATCAGCTGTGTCAAAGCAACACTAGCGCAGCGAGTAGACAACTTCGAACTTCTAGGGTCTGTGTGTAAAACAGATTGCATGATTACCGTAAGAGAAAGTTAAAAGTCAAACTTCTGCTGTAAATCCTAAATGTGTCCGCCGATAATCATTAATTGCATGAATAAACTTTTTTCTTCCTCCAACTCTTTGCAAGGCCACAAACGATCCTTTTATATTTATTAACATTTCCCGAAAAAAATTTCCGTGTTATTTAAACTTTTATTCTTCAATATGGGTGAAAAATATTGATCTTAAGGCTGACTTGATCAGCTGTTACACTCATCACATGGCCTTAAAACAGACTTGAACAAGGGATTTTTTTAATTTTTGATTTAATAGTCAAATCCAATTTTAGGGGACTAATCGATTGTTTTTCAACTCTATCGGGCCAGTTTTATTTTTTGTAAATTAAAAAGTTCAAATGTATTTAACGCAATCTATTAAATTTTTTTATTAAAAATTATTATATTATATATTATTATACATTATTATATTATATATTTTATTTAAAATTAAAATATAATTTAATTACAATTTGAATTTAAATTCAAATTCAAAAATCTAAACTTCAATTTCCTCACTGAAAATGTCGACCATTACATTTTTAGCACCAAAGTAATTTTCTTGGTAGATAATTTATGTCTAGTTTGAAATATATCGAACTATTTGGTCAATAGTACATATATAATTTTTTAATTAAAAAATTTTCCTAAAAGTACTTTTTATACTTTTTGTATCCCTTTACTGAATGAGCAGATTATACTTATTACAAATTGTATCTGGTGAGTCATAGTTTTGATAAGAAGGAAACCGCCTTGAAACTATTCAGTAAAATATTTGTTTCTCATTTAAAGCAGTTATCGTTCCAAATATTCGGCCTTTGTAAAACAATTTTTTTTTCAAAGTTCCACACAATTTTCGTGATTGTGTTACTTCCAATAAAAAAATATTGTTTGTATTTAAAAAGATTTCAAATGTAGACACAACATTTATTTTAGTAATGTTTTTTGCAACTAAATTTTTCTTTCTATCGCTTCCTATCAATTAAAAAAAATAGATTCTTCTGAAACGATTCTGCACATTTCTGATCCATATTTACTCCTTATCATTAATAATTCATTGACATTTTTAAATTTAAATTCATGCCCTATAACTTTAAAATCTTGATGAAATCATTTGGGAATTATTAAAATCTTCGAAAAGACATTAAAATATTTTTTTTAAACTTTGGAAATTTTTTTCTAAATATTTAATAATATTTGTGAAATGATTGAAATTTTTATGAAATCTTTGCGAAATTATTAAAATCTTGGTTTAATATTTAAAATATTCAGTAATATTTGTGAAATAATTGAGTTCCTTTTAAAATATTTTGTATCTATCTGAAATCTTTTTCAAATCTTACAAATGTTTGTCAAAATTTTTGGAAATAATTTAAATCTTTCTGGGACCTTGAAATTCTAGCGAATTGCTATTAACAATTTATATAAGTTATTATTTTCATAAGGTGGTCAACTGCAACAAACAACTTAAACTTGATTTAAAATGCCTACATATCTCGTAGTAGTATTTAGATTGAAAAATAACCATTATATAAAAGTGTGACAAAAAAACGCAATTGAGACTCCGGATTCTATAACCACGCATAAAATTTGCCTGGCCGCTTCAGGCCGCTCGAGTTGGCCCCTGATGGCTTGAAAATCAGTTTTCGAAA
>NC_046659.1:20258751-20265806 GCF_010883055.1 Belonocnema kinseyi | reverse complement strand
AATTTTCAAACGCTTCGTTTATCGAGGGAATTTTGAGTAAGACCAAACTTGAAGCGAAAGAAATGTTTATTAGGATAAAATGAAGTTTTTTGAAAAGTATTATGAAAAAGTATTATGAAAAGTTTGAAGGACAAGCACTCAAATTTTCATCTTAAATATTAAGAACTTTGTCTTTCGGAGCGAGTTGAAGTGAAAATATTTAGTAAATTTTCTTGTCTGAAAAATTAAGTTTTTTTGATTTTTTACAGAAACAGTGAAAGATACAACTTTTTTGTCGAGAGAAAAAAGATGCGCCATGAAATTTCCTATGAAGTGATATCTTAAAAAGTTGAATTTTCGAAAACTGATTTTCAAGCCATCAGGGGCCAACTCGAGCGGCCTGAAGCGGCCAGGCAAATTTTATGCGTGGTTATAGAATCCGGAGTCTCAATTGTTATTGTTATGAAAAATATTTTGAATAGAAATTCATCTATACCAGTGTTTTCGTCTGACTACGCATTTTTTGGTTATAATTATATTAATACATCTTGATAGTGGTACTAAAATAAGTAACTTTCGCAGAAAATATTTTATAAATATTAAATATTAAATAATTATGAAAAATATTGATTCATGAACAAAATATTTTAGACCAAATACATTTCAAATCAGACGGGGTTCTACAAATGAAATCGCAGAATCTCTCGGGAACGAAATACACGTATGTTGCTTCTTAGAGGAAATGAGTAGATGACATTTTCTACTTTTGGTGATAAACAATGACAGATACGAAAAAAAGTTGACATAGAAGTTTACACGTCTAAAACAGTTCTCTAAAATTTATAGAAAAAAATTTCTCTTTCATCGAAGTGTACCAAGTTTTTTAGGGATTTAAGAGAAGCGTCTACGAAATAAAATCATACTAATAACTCTTATTTTCAACCCACTCCTAGCCTCCTCGCAGCACTCCAAATATGACCCGAAAATAAAAAAAACTGCATTTCATGTATTATTGTTAGTCTTAAGCCATTTTCGTGGTCATTTTTATTCAAATAATTAATAATGGACAATCTGAATATTAACCATTACTCTTTATACAATTTTCGATTGTTCAAACAAATCTGAATCATCTAAACAAATATTATTTTCCAAAAAATGTAAAAAATAATCGTATTTTGTGATAAAAATTTAATTGTTTCTATTGTTTTAAGTAGTAAATTAATTATTGTAATTAGAATTAAATTAATTATATAATTATTACAGAATTATAATATGTATCTTTTAATGTTCAATACATTCCTATTCGATTAAACAATCTTTCTTATCTCCAGCAGTTTTTTTCGATAGCTAAAAAATCAAATAAAATAGAACAGATACGATTATTTTTCTGACTGTATACTTTATAGAAAACATAAATTTATCACTTTCCAATTGTTTAAAAAATTATCATTTGTTTAGGTGACTTTTCCAAAAATACTTTTAAAATCGTAATTTATTGTATGTCTTTTATTTTATTTCATTGTTTTAGTTATCTAAAAATAACTTCTTAAGCAAATAAATGTTGCTTAAACAAATACAAATTTGTTAACATTAGAAGAAATGTATCAAAATTATGTAATTATTCAACAAAAAGTAGCATAGGTACCAATTTGAAAAAAGTACAAATCTACGTCTCAATTTTAAAATTTTTGAAAATAAATAATTAATTGTTTAAATAATTACATAAGATTTTTAGAAAAAAATCACCACTCTACAGAATGACAAAATATTGCATTTCCATTAGGAAATACGATTATTTCTCATATTTTTCGGAAATAAATAATTATATATATAATTTATATTCGTTTAAAAAATAAAAAATTGTTTAAAAAGTCACAGTTAATATTTAAATTGTATACTGCAAATTATTTGTATGAAAAATGCAACGAAAATTGCTAAAAAGCAACAATGATACATATAAATGTAGTTTTTTTTATTTTTGGGTCATAATTGGGGCGCTGTGGGAATCCCTACAAAAAACTTTGCACGTTTCGATGGAGCCCTGAAACATGAGTTCAATTTTTTGAAAACTAAAAATTTCCCTATTTTAATTAAATGGAATTTTGAAATGCCTGGTGGCACGGGAGAAATATTGTAGATTGAAAAAAACAATTACGGATTTTCTTTCTCCAGAAATGGAAACTTTGCACAGGGTTTTCTTGCCCCTCAAGTGAAAAAGAATTTTGCAATGCATTTTTGGACCTCCCTAATGTACATGTGAAGTTTTTAGGCCATTGGTAAAGTCCCTCACTTTTTATAATAGTCACACTACTTTTTTTCCTAAGATAATATAAGAGTTTCCTACGTTTGTACTTACGACACCATTTACAAAAATGTACGCTAACAATAGTTCAACTATTATTACTAAAAATAATAAAAATTGGATATGCAAGGATTTTAAGCAAAAACTTCTAAGTACAGAAAGATTTTTTAAATTTGCGATTTTTTACACCAAATTTAATCCAAGGGCTAAATATTGGGACAAAATTCTGAAAATTTATTAATAATACAGTAATATACTGTTGAGATTCACATTTGAAATGAGCCCAAGATCTGTAAGAAATGTTAATTATTTGCGGCGTTATTTGAATTTTTGAAAAACATCTCAATTTCACTTTCTTTGTCATATATTTTAAATAGAATTGACAATTTTCCTTGGACTCAGACTTTTTACGCGCAGAATTTTATATTCTTCCGCACTATTGGGAGAAAAAAATTCTGTTGAGTGTTATAAAAATCAAGAGACTCGAGCAAAAACTCGAAGCGCAGGCGGAAAAATAATCTTCACTGGTCGTGCATAATGTAATTTCTAAGAATCATACAAGTACATTAGTAATGCTCAATTAATTTTGAAAATATTAAGTTATGAAGAACTTGTAACTCGACCAGTTTTCGAGTGGTACAACAAAAACGAGGTCATTTCTTAAAAGTGATAATTCTCCATTTTTCAAATAAATTACTTGCAAATACTTTAAATCGCTAAAGTATTATTTATTTATATTTTGTTAACATAAATTAATAAGAAAATAGAATAAATAAGTAAATGCTTGAACAAAGACAACCACTTACCTTACACATGTTCACCATTCTTTGCGCTCTGGAAAACATTTTCAAATGTTGTTAGTGTTCGATGAAGATAGAAATTGTCTTTAGCACTTCATTCTACTTCACATCACTTCAATTCACTTGGCACGTTACGTGTGGGTGGAAGCGGACGCAAAATAGATACTAGCCTCAAAGATACCAATAATTGGTATTTATATGCTTCAAATGCAGTAGAGACGGAATGCGTTTGGTCAGGATGTACTAAAGGGCGTGTAATTTCTTTCGCCTGAGAGTGGAGGGCCTTCGTCAATTTCAGTCAAAATCGAAACGGCGGAGGGCCTCCCCACTCTCAGACAGAAATTGCATCCGGGTCATCTTCTACTTTCTTTCGAGATTTTGCGCATATTCAATGAGTGCGATCGACACTTTTTTCTGGAGCCTCATGGTGCAAATTTACAGTTTATAGTTTAAAAATAAATATATTCTTAGAAAAATAAATAATGAAATTTGCACACTTATCTATACGATAATATAGTCAAACACAATGAAATTACACAGCAGTGCATTTCAGTCGCTTTTATCGGACCTTGTATTGTTTCTTGATTAAATCAAGATTCCCGGTAGCGAATCGTCGCTAAAAAAAAGAATGCTACTCAAAATCTTCATCTGGAATAATGAAACAGAAAAACAGCATTGCCCCTTTTCATGCAGCTCATTTGTTATGTGCTTGAATTAGGGTTTAGTTTTCTAAAATAAAAATACTTCCAATTTGGAAATGTGACCGGGACACAGCTGTATTCTATTTTCCTGAAGTCTAATTTTTGTTGCAACTTAAGATACGACCAAATTTGCGTACTTTTGAGAATCAATTTTTTCCTGCACATAATTTTGGATTATCGACGAAATGTTTAACTGATTTTAAAGAACCTTGGCAGCTGAATAACCAATAATTAAAAGCAAGTTTAGGTGTGATTTTATGTTAACATTAAAAAAAAACGTTTATATTAAAAGAAAAAACATAAAAACAACCAATTTCATACATGTTCTCACCTCCACGTATAAGTTATTCAGCCAATTGAAACCATATTCTAATGAAAAGTTTGATAAAAGATTCTCGATCAATTTTGCAGGAATTTTTCGTATATTGAATAGTTTAAAATTTTTACGTTTTCAGCATAAATAATGAGAAATCCAAGATTTTTAAACGTTTTAATTTTTTTAGTTGTCAAAGAAATCAAAGAAGTTTTCCATACCTATTGATAATGTGTTGCTACAGACTGCTTGTTAACCTAGCGCTGCTGTTTAAATTTTAAATTTAAATTTAAAAAACCCATACGAATTTTTATTGAATAATATGGTACCAATTAGTTTAATTGAAGAAAAAATTAATTTAATTTTTAACAGCACTTATTAAAGCAATTAATTTAATTAATCATATTTAAATAAACGCTAAAAAGGCATATAAGACATTATAAAACTTAGCAGTCTTGAATGTTATTAGTGAAATGACTAATGCGAAATTTCTGGATATGGTAGAATAATGATGTAATATAATTCGACCAAATTGTATAATGTCTAAGATAAATAGATGTAAATAGATTAATTCTATAAATCAAAAGTTATCGAAGTTTCAATTCTTGATGTTCAGTAAAGTCAGCTTGTCTCGACCAAAATTCTCTTATACTTTTATGTCTAAGAGCTATAACAAAACATGATAACGTTATAAAGCACAGAATATATTTCAAGTAAAATGAATTTAAAAAATCCGCCCGCTTCCCAGGCACATTCTCCTAGCGCGCGGAGCGCGCAGCTCGCTTTGCTCGCAAGTTTGAGCGCGCCTAGGGCGCTCGACTGTTGGTTCTCGCACGTGGCACTAGATGATATATTTATCTTGCGCTTCGCGCTCAATAATGTGTTTACCTCGCGCTTCGCGCTCGGTCTTTGTATATTCCTTACACTTGTACACAGATTTTTTTAAAAATAAAAGTTAAAACATCGACAACAGTAATTTGGCGATAGTTACTTCCTTTTTGTTAAAGCTCCTTCGGCTTTAACGAATACATTCTCATCACGTATCTCAGGCTTCGCACTCGAATTTGTATCTGAACTTGTATATGATTTCCATAAATGTATATTATTACAATAAATAACATGCATTGATATAAAAACAGACGTAGTTTTAAAGTCTCTTTTAAAAAAAATGCGCATTGTTTGAAAAAATTTGTTATTAAACATTTCACTGCAACTTCTGCCGGTTTTGCAGAAACTAAATTTACTCATTTCTAATTTTATTTTTACGATCTACACGTAGCAGATACGGTCTACACATCAGCCTTACCTTTTTTTAACTTCTAAATTAAATCCCGAACTCAGTGACCCACAAAACTTCGATTAACGAGGGTTTGGTGACGGATATGGCGGGCGGTTAATTTCAACCAAGAGTCATAACTGGTTAGTGTTTTATTCTGAGAAGTTCAACCAACTTTTAGCAGCGTTGCGTTAGATGGGAGTTCATATGATATCATTTTCACATTCCCGGCCCACAGCGGGGAAAAATGACATTTTTGGTTAAAAAAAACGAGTCGATTTTCAATTTTTTATAAATAAACAAAAAAATATGACGAAAAAATGGCCATTATCTATTTGACGTTCATACTGCTCGTCAATAACAGGAATAGTATTTATATTGGAAGAAATTTTATGAACACATGCAGTAATCAGGCATCGTTCGACAGAAAAATTCGTTTTTTTCGATGTACATTTTTTTAAATTCGCAACTTTATGACATTTGCAGCAAAATTCATAATTTGTTAATTAATGTTATAATCTTCTGAGTAAATTCAATAAACAATTGCATTATTCGGGCGTTTGTCTGCAGAAAGATTAGTTTTTTCTATGTCAACAGTTTTAATTAGGATATGGAAACAAAAATTTTTACATCGACAGATGCTCGAATTATGCATTTGCTTATTAAATTTTTTGAAAAAAATTGTAAACTTATTAAAGAATTATGAATTTCGCTGAAATAACCATGAACTTCCCAATTACAAAGTCTGAAATTAAAGAAAGAAAAACGAATTTTTCCGTCCACAGATGCTCGAATAATGCATTTCTTTGCTAAATTTGTTTGTGGAAATCACAAAATTTGTCAACTCATCATTAATGTTGCCTCCTTTATTATGAACATCCTAATTAAAAGTATGATATCGAAAAAAATTGTTCCGTCGACAGATGCCCCAATAATACATTTATTTATTAAATTTGTTTTAAAAAAATCATAAAACTGATCCAAAAATTATGAATTTTGCTAAAATTATCATGAATTTCAGGATTGAAAAAAATTGATATAGAAAAAACCGAATATTTCTGTCGAAAAATGCCTGATTACTGCATTTATACATTAGATTTGTTTATAACGTAAACATTTATGGAAAATCATCGAAAATGTTATTGGCGAGCACCAAAACGTCAAAAAGAAAAAAGGCCAATTTTTCGCCATATTTCTTTATGTATAAAAAAATTGAAATCTAATTTAAAAATCAGGCTGGACAACTCTCTTAGAAATCTTATCAGCTTTATTCCAATTTTTTTTGTCGAAACCGGTGAAGATTTGTGGGCTATACGTTATTATGAATCGAATAAGTCATTTTTCTCCCCAATGTGCGGCACTCCTTTAGGTACGAAACCAAAAATTTTTTTTTAGTATAAGCTTGTAGGGCATTGAAAAGGAACATTTTTCTTTTCTTTACTTCTTTCCATATCGCGCGTTATGTGGCTTAAAATGTTCATTTTCGTGTGTTTTTTGGAATTTTGTAAATGCTATAACTCTGTTAAAGTTTGGTTTTATCCAAAAAAGTCATTGAGATAAATTGTTCGTCTGTTTGAATACTATGAACATACGTACATACATACAGCCAGACAGGCACATTTGTAAAAACCTGTTTTTCGGATTCTGGTAGTCTCAAAACGTGGGCATTTGACAAAAACAGAGA
>NC_046659.1:20249375-20258741 GCF_010883055.1 Belonocnema kinseyi | reverse complement strand
TATATTTTACACAAATATAATACCTTCTCTAATGAGAATGTAAAAATGAAAAAAATTGCCGTCGTTTTTATGAAAATTTATTAACCTAATTTTCTTCAAAACATCAGCATTTCTTTATCTTTATTTTTGAAAGTTAGTTACTGATTTGGTCAACATATCCCATTAGAATTAATCTTGTACCCATCGTTTAGGTAGAAGTTTTTTTTATAATGAAAATTCGCCAATTTTGCTAAAGCAAGACACGATATAAGAAAAACTTGATCAAGCAAAGTTATTTCGCTCAAGAAGCTTAACGAAAAAGTACTTTCGAAACTTTTTCTGTTTTGCCCTTTACATTCTCATTAGAGAAGGTATTAGATTTGTGTAAAATTGGACCTCTTCCCATTTTGTGAGATGTCGACGTTTTTGGACCCCCTTAATCAGAAAAATAAGTTTTCATGTCTGTGTATACTCTTTTAGTGTCCTAAACTAAAATTAGTGTAGTTTAGACAGCCATTTTGGATACAAACTCAAAAAGTGAGCGCATTTTAAAAGTTAAAAAAAAAATATATTGAAATTTTATGTTAAATAATGCACGACATGAAAAAAGTTAAGATGAGAAAAATAATGCTTTTTCAAAGACCTAAGTAATCTAAAAAAGAATGAAAAATCATAAACTCCATTTTGCGATCTATAAATATGGAAGATGCGACATATGATGATTCGAATGATTTTACATTAATAACTTTAAAATTTAAATAATTTACAACTGAAAGTAATTAAAATTTGACAATGTGTCGTTTAAAACTAACAATAAATTGAATGTTCAATGTCAAAGTTTCTAACAATTTTTTTAATTGTTCATTCCACTTTTCGAAATTCAAATATTGTCATTTTAAAAGCAGAAATTAAATCTTATGAAAGAGAAAAATTGAAAATGCAGTTTTTAAGATAAAAGTGTAGTATTCTATATTTGTAATTATTCAGGTTATTTCATGTAAACCATTTGGAAATTATTCAATTACTAATGTATTCATTTTTATCTACTTTCATTCCTAAGAAAATCATTTTTAAGTTTTTAATTTAAAAGAGTATAATTTTTAACATGCAATGCAGAATCATAATCCACTCTCTAAATCTTTAACTAAATACGGTAAAAAAAATTATTTTTTTGAATTTTTAACAGAAAGTTTGAGATAATAAATTTAAAATTATTAAATGAAAAAATACAACAAGGGATTGCTTTGAATTCAAACTTTTAAATTGCACACTTTTATACTTTCAATTAGAATTCTTTGTTGAAAGGTTCAGCATTATCAAACACTGCGGAACACTTTTAAATTAAAAAGTAATTAAATTTGTAATCGCTGCATATGAAAACTTTTCATTTTTGAAGCTTAAATTTAAAACATTATTTTCTTAATTATGCATTCTTTCAATTTATTTTCAAGTCATTTAATTCAAAATTGTATAATAAAAGTACTTTAAACTGAAGTTTGTGCAAATATTACGCCTTTCAATTTAATATTCTACGATTTTGGAAAATTTATAGAAAAGAGCAGACAATTTTTAACACGTAGGACTGGAACCAATCAATTTAAAATATTGAAATTTAAAATGTTTTAAATTGTAACTGACTATCTAGGATTTCAGTTTAGGTACTACAAATACTGTGCATTATCCATCATGCATAAATAAAATTTTCCGACAAACATCTTTTGTTAAACATTTTTTGTTTATTCGACGAATATTTAGGCAACAATAAGCAGTAGGGTTATCTATAAAAATCTGAATTTTTCAAAAGCTCCCCTCTAAACGTGTTCCTTCTGGTGAAAAATGCTAGAAATAAATTTTTCTGTATAATTCGCTTTGAAATTATTGATAAATAATGGCAAAGAGTAATGATCAAACAAAAATGCGCAAAATTGATTCGATACAATTCGAGTTCATAATTTACTAAAACCTATTACAGTCTAGGAAATAAGAGAAGAGCCATTTAGCGAGCTTGTGCTCAATGCAATAAATGGAATTGAATAGTTTCGAATTTATGACGAATATCATAAATTCAAATAACATTTAAGGTCATTTTTATAAGTAGGCATAATTTTGTCGTCATCGTGTCCTAGAAATTGGGACACTTACGAAGATCGTTAAAACATCTGAGGTGGCAATGTCGCCTTAATTTTGCCACCCTCATTCCTCACTATAAACCTTCTTCTTCTTCAATTCTCTATGCGAAACTGTTTATTGGCCTTAGGTCTGAAACACTATAAACCTTATAAAATAATAGATTGTTTTATATCGAGTTGCAAAGTATAAAGTTAATAGCGAGAAAGGAAGATGCCAAAATAAAGGTGACATTGCCACCTCAGATGGTTCAACGGTCTTTTAAAGTGACCAAATTTTTAGGACACGATGGCGACGAAATTATACTTACCTATAAAAATTATCTTCAATGTGATTTGAATTTATGAGATTCGTCATAAAGTCGAACCTATTCATTTTAATTTACTCCATTTAGCGCAAGTTCCGTAAATGGCTCTTCTCTTATTTCCTAGACTGTAATGGGTTTCAGTAAACTATTAACACAAATGGTTGTGAAACTATTTTGCACATTTCTGTTTAATAATTACTGTTTGCGACTATTTATTTATTAATAATTTTAGAGCAAATTATAAAGGAAAGTTTATTTTAGTATTGAGCATCACCCCAATGCTTATTGTTGTTTAGATATTCGTCAAATAAAAAATAATGTTAAACAACAACTCGTTGCAAAAACTTTTACATCTTTAAATGCATGGTGGATCATGCATGTATTGCGTTACATTTAAAGGGGGCGAGGAGCGTTTGCACAGTATTTGTATTGCACGTAAACTAAAATCCTTGATGGTAAGTCACAATTTTAAAAAATTAGGAATTGAAATATTCTCAATTAGTTAGTTCCATTCCTAAGTGTTAAAAATGGTCTGCTATTTTCGTTAAATTTCTCAGAATCGTAGAGCATTGAATTGAAAGACCGGATAATTTTACAATTTTTAGTTTAAAGGAATCGTACTAATACAATTTTGAACTACATGATTTTACAATAAATTGATATTAGACCATTATAAAAACGAGTTTTTTTTTAGAATCCACATAATATTAGTGATATTGTTATTTCCAATAAAAAACATTATTTGTATTTTAAAAAATTTCAAACTTGCATACAAAATTTATTTTAGTAATGTTTTTTGCAATTAAATTTTTCTTTCTATCGCATCATATCAATTCAAAAAAAAAAAAAAGGATTTGTTTAGAAAAGCATTTTCTAAAACTTGTTAATTTTGAGCAGAGTAGTTGTATAGAGTATTTGCTTAGAAAAAATTTGCATGATGTATTCAAACTAAACCATTTCTTGAAATTTGGTAAGGAGCGCTAGTTCAATAAAAGCCTTTTTCCAGAGACATGATCTTTCGCATCGTATATCTCAAGAATACATAAAAACGGATCACAGTGGGTCAGACGTGTAATGAACAAAAATTGATGAATGTAACGCTTTGATAAGAAAACATAAAATTTTGTTTTAAAAATGCTGGAATGCGGCTTACTTCCAAGAGAAAGAATAGTGTTAATAATGCAACGAATAAAAAAATAGCAAAAAATAGAGGCATTAGGAAAATTCAAATGCTTTTATTTAGCAGCGTTTGTCTTTAAAACCGTCCTCATTTAAATATTGATGAATTTGAAATCTATTTGCTTTTAAAGTGTAATTCCAGGTAGTTAAATGCTAAATACTTAATCTCATCATCTAGATTGTACTCCTTCGTTTAAATCGATCAGTATTCTATTGTTAGAAATCCAGGTATCAATTTCTAATATGAATTTTTTTTAGCGAATCTTACAGAATTGGGTGATTAGTGATATTTAATAATGAAGTATAGTCAATTTATACCACATCAGATTTCGTATTTCAACATTTAATACGATATAATTCACTTTTTAAAGATGTTTAATTTTCAAAAATATAAAAAATTGGGGCTTACGTTTGAAAATTATACCAGTTTGCAATAGTGATAATAAAATTTATATTTATTCATTTCTTAATAATTGAATTTGAAATTTTGTTGAAAATATCTTTTAAACCGAGGCCTAAGATTGGTATAAGTAATAGACGAATTGACAAGGTTAATTATGAATACATTCTTCTATACATGAACTGCTAGACAGGTTATTTTAGTCAAACAGCGAAAAAGTGGAAATTTTTTTAAAAGTAAGCATGAGTGTATAATGCCATTAGAGTAGCATTTTTCTACTAGTAATATTATCGCTCAAACACTTCTAAGTTTAAAAAAATTTTAATTTTTAATGCCTGCTTCTGAAATATTTTCATTTTTGAGGCTTGAATCTGATACATTATTTTCCCAATTATGCATTTTTTTAAATTTATTTTAAAATCATCTCAGGTGGAAATGTATGTCTTAATCGTTGTAGAATAGTCTAAAACACCTAAAAATCTAAACGTTACATGAAGGTTTAAAGAAAATTCTTATTTAAAAAATTGTTAAGCAACGTGGTAAAATTTCTAAGTTCCGTCAATACAAATTGTAAATGCTCATTTAATGTTATTATCAGAACTTTTAAAATGGTTTGAAACGCGATAAAATAAAATGTTACAAGAAGAAAAGTTGTAGTCGATTTAATTAATTTATTTAAAAATTATTTTAATTATATTTCCCTGAACAGGTAGTTTATTTTATATATATTTGATGTCAAATGATGATAAAAAGATAAACGAGAAAAAAGTAGGATTAGAAGTTTAATTTGTAATTTAATGTTTAAAAATGTAATATATGTGTTTATTCTAAGCAGTGCCATTAACATGTATTGACAAAATACTCGGAGTGCAAAAATGTTTAAAAATTATTTGAGTTAATAATTTACTGAAACCTATTATAGTCTAGGAAATAAGAGAAGAACCAATTACCGAGGTTGCCCTAAATGGATTAAATGGAAATGAATAGTTTCGAATTTATGACGATTCTCATAAATTCAAATAACATTGAAGTTAATTGTATAGGTAGGTTTCATTTAGTCGCTATCGCGTCCTAGAAATTTCGACACTTGAAAAGACCGTTGAAACATCTGAGGTGGCAATGTCACCTTTACATTGGCATCTTCCTTTCTCGCTATTAACTTCATACTTAACAACTCGATACAAAACAATCTATTATTTTATAAGGTTTATAGTGTTTCAGACCTAAGGCCATTAAACAGTTTCGCATAGAGAGTCAAAGAAGAAGAAGGTTTATAGTGAGGGATGAGGGCGGCAAAATTAAGGCAACATTGCCACAATGCGCAGGTGATACACCTGGCTTGACAATAGTCTAAATTTTCAGGACAGGCTGGCGACAAAATGAAACCTAATCTTTGAAATTATCTTCAATCTTATTTGAGTTTATGATTTTTATCATAAATTCAAACCCATTTATTTATATGCGTTGTTTGTCAGGATAAGCTCTGTAAATTATTCTTCTATAAATTTGCAGACTCTAGTAGACTGTAATACATTTTTGACTTAAATTCTTCTGAAACAATTCTGCACATTTCTGATCCACATTTACTCCTTGTAAATAATAAGTCATTGACATTTTTAAATGTAGATAACTGCCCTTTAATGTTGGAAAAATTATTTCTTAACTCATAGCGTAGTTTAAAATCATTTTACATATATATATATATGTATTCTTAATTTTCAAAAAGCGTAAATAGCAGACTAACGCAAAGATACTTTTTCCCTATAAGAAGAACGTGTTGAGATTTATAGTCTTCAAATTGGTGAAAATTTTTTCAAGTATATAGAAAAGAACTAGGTTGCGAGGATGCAGAAATTCTTCCTTTTTCTATTAAGTCATTGTGTTAGTTACCGTTGTAGCCTGTTAATACAGTAACTTTTTTAAGATTTGCCTGATTGCATTGCCATTTAGCATACTTTATAGGCGTGTTAAGAATTTATGTAATAATAATTAGTACTACCTTAAGCTGCAACTTTTTTGTATGAATCAGTGATTCTAATGCAAATAAAGATTACACTTAAACCTGAAGCTTAAAAGACAAATTTTCTAACAACAAAAAAAGAAAAATGAATTTCCAATACAAGAAATGAACTTTTAACTATGAAGGATTTTTCAGCCAATAACAAAAAAAAATTGAGTCAAAATGTTGAATAGATGAATCAATCAAAAATGAATAAATTATCAAAAGTATATCATTTTAAACAATTTTAATTTAGAAATATAACTTTATACATGACAGTGTTTTCCAAATCCTTTTTAAACATTCTTTTAAAAATTAAAAAAAAAACATATACAATTTTTGCAAAAATACTATTCAAATTTTATAACTGTCTCGAAACACGAATTATCCTCATCATTTTTTGAAAATCCTGCAAAATTAAACAATTGCCATAAAATCTCTCGTATTCTATTCTTAGAATATTTTAAAAATTTATTTTAAAAAAAATTTTAGTTCTCCTAAGAAAGTTATATTTAAAAATCTTATTTATTGGATACCTTCGAAAATGTTTCGAAAGCTTTTAAATTTTGCGTTCAAGCATTAAAAAATCTTCATTTTGTTTCAAATGGTTTTAATGAAAATTCATTTTTAACCGAAAATTTAACGATTCCATTACAAGTTAAAAATTGAGTTCATCATTTGAAAATTGAACTATCTTGTTGAAAATTTTTTAATTCTAAATATTTTTGGTGAAAATTCACGTATTTTGATCAAAATTAATCTTCTTAGGTAGGAGATTAATCTTTCCGATTGAAAATTCATCAGTTTGACAAAAATTATTAATATTTTTTTAATTGTATTTTTGTGCTTAAAGTCACATCATTTCAGTAAAATATTCACTGATTATGTTGAGGATTTTACTATTCTAGTAAGTCATTCTTATTCATTTAAAAATAAATTTTTTAACTGAAAATTTAACTATTTTAACTTTTCGTGATAATAATTTATCTTGTTAAGTTAAAAATTAAATTTTTTTGGTTTGAGGATTAATCTGTTCAGCATCATTATTTTCAAAAATTTCCGAATTCATGTTTAAGAATTTTTTCTGCAATGAAGCAAATGCAACTTTTTATCCCTATTTGAAATTTCTAAAGCTAGATTTGAAAAACATTCCTTTTAACTCTGACTCAATGAAAATCATTTATATTCTGCATTTTAGTCCTAATTTGGTCAAGGGACTCCCGCAGACAAGGATCGACGATAGCAGGTCGGCTTAATGAAGGGAAGCCGTGTAGTGGGCGAACCATATACAGGTAAAAGGGGTGTAATTGTCTTCTGAGATTCCTCATAAATCCGAAATTATTCCTTCATATTTCTTGTTTCTTACGGTAAGCTAGGTAAATGATTCTTGTCTATTTTCCATTTGGAATTTGGTCAAACTTGATTAATCCGTGGTCGAAAAAAGTTTTAGGAGTTTTCTTGTTCGTAGGGTTTTAAACTTTCCTTGAGTCTTAATATTTTTTAGATACTTGAAGGTCATAAAAGTCTTCAAAATTCTTTGCAAGTTTCAATCTATCATTTTTTTTATACGTAATTCTGGTTGAATTCGCCCCTGTTTTCGGAAAATATGTTAATCAGCTTGTAAATAGAAGAACTATTCTTTGGGGTACTTCAAAACTTCCCAGCGACAAAATTCCACTAGAAAAAACATAGCCAACACCCAAGAGTCGAAATTGGAAATTCATAAAATTAAAAATTTTTGATATTGGTGTTTAATGAAATAGGCATTATAAATTGTGGATTAAGCACCTTTTTGAGCATGTGTGGGCTTTTTGAAAGGATAAATATTGTTTTCAGTGTTAAAAATACACCAGAAAATAATACACAAGATCCACTAGTCGAAATCAGAACTACAGTAAATTTTCATTCATTTTTTTATTTCTGGGCATTGTTGATTTTTTTAGTGTTTTTCTATACTTACAAATTCCGGAAATGATGAAGAAAATGATAAAATCACTAGTGAAGAAGATAATTCAATTAAATATTAAATTCCGAATTTTTAGAAACTACTGCAATTCTAATTTTGACTCCTGGTTCTTATGAATCTTTTTTTTAGCGCATTTCTAAGCTTAAAAACTCCACACACGCACAAAAAGTTGTTCAATAACAAGTGAAGAAATTTGTCTTATTAAATAAAAAATATCAAATTTTGAAAATGTCCTGCAAATCTCATTTCGACTACTAGGTCTTCTGAATTTTTGGATAGTGTATTTCTATGTTTAAGAAATCCAAATATGCTCAGAAATATTTTCAAACCACATGTTATAAGATAATTTCACTAAAGACCCAAATCAAAATTTTTCAAATTGACTGTATTTCCAAAACTCTTAAGCCTTGTCAATTTTTTTACCTTCTTATTATTTATAATTGAGAACGCATTAGAATTCACCAGAATTTGACACCGCCGTTTTTTAACGGATCTCCACGTTTCGAAACCTCCTGAATCCTAAAATAAAGTTTTTACGATAACGCCTGTCTGTCTGTCCGTCCTTCCGTCCATAAACATGATAAATCTCGAAAAAATAGCCATTTTAGATAAAGAATCAAAAAGTAATTGCATGTCGAACATTTTTTAGACTACTTTTTTCTAAATTTGAAAATTCTATGTCAGTATAATTATAGTATTAAAAAAGAAAAATAATTTATACTAGTGAATTTTGAAACATAAAAGGACAAATTTCAACATAGCACATGAATTTTCAAGTAAAAATGACAAGTTTCCAACAAAAAATAGAGTAGTTAAATTTTCAGATAAAGAGAAATTAATATTCTACAAAAATAAACGAAATTCTTAAGGAATAAAACAATTTCAGATAAAAATTTTAATTTACAAGAGATAATAATTTTTCAACAAAAATGTGAATTTACTAGAAAACAGTTAAATTTTTTGTTTAAAAAGATAAAATTTTTAGATTAAAAATAGAATCGTTAAACTTTTTGATTGAAAACTATCTTTCAACAAAAAGAAGAATTACACAGGCCCACAAAAAAAAACAAAAGTGTCTGTGCAATTGACCAGACCTATATATTCTTATGTATTTTTCGACGCTGAATCCGAATTTGCAATAAAAAAGTAGGGTCCAGCTACTTTTTTATAGGGTTTTGCTCGAAAAACCTCATTTTTTACGGTTTTTTCATGGTTTTTTTTAATAAAAAAAAAATAAAGAAAAATTTGATTTTTTTGACTTCAGAATCGAATTCTACGGGAAAAAATACATCGAAAACTAGGTTTTAATTTTTTTTTTTACAAAAATTTCAGCCCACCATACGGCGATGAAAAGGCAGAAAATCGCGAAAAGTGAAAATTTGCTTCAAATTTGATTAAAATGACATTAA
>NC_046659.1:20209605-20249275 GCF_010883055.1 Belonocnema kinseyi | reverse complement strand
TTCTTTTTGTAGTGGTTTTCCCTATCTCTACTATCAAACATACACAAATAACAAGGATATTTTGTAAATCCAGATTGTTGTCCTAGTATCATAAATAAAATTGTTAAGTCTCCACATATTTGCCATTTATGTTCCTCGTATTTTATTTTTGACAAAACCAATTCAGTGTTTGAATACTCTTCTTTAAGCACAGTTGAATGCGCTAATGGTATAGGAGCGTACTTATTTGTGTTATGAAGAAGGACTGCTTTAAGGCTCCGCTTCGACGAATCAATGAACAGGCGCCAATCCTCAGGTTTGTATATACCTGGTTTTAATTCGTCAATAAGTCCTTTTACGTCAATGCAGTAAACTAGCCCTGAATCTTCTTTAAAATATTTTCGAAAGGTTTTCTCTCGGTCACGATATTCACTTACTTTAGTTCCCTTTGTCAGCATATGTTTCTGTTATTTTTCTTTTGTTTTTCGACCCAACAAATTTTGCACATACATAACAAAAGTTATCAGGATTACCAGTGCATTCATGATCGCATCTGTTACCAGAAGTGCCAGCGGAGTTAAATGAAGATGAGGAATTGTGATGTGCCATAAATTATATCTAAAACCCACACGCTAAGAATCCTGTCCCGATCGCAGGTGAGTCAGCCGTCCTAGGGGTGATAACTCTCATACCTCCCCAGTAGCTGGACCCTACTTTTTTATTGCAAATTCGGATTCAGCTTCGAAAAATACATAAGAATATATAGGTCTGGTCAATTGCACAGACACTTTTGTTTTTTTGTGGGCCTGTGTTATCAACCAGTTGCCTAGAATGAAAAATGACAAGTTTTTGACAAAATAGTTCAATCCTCAACCAAAACCATAAATTTTATACAAAGAAGATTATTGTTATAACCTAAAAGACGAAAATTCAACAAAAAAGTTCATGTGTGACCATATAGTTAAGCCATAAACTTATAAGGGACACTTTTTCAACCAAAAGTGGAATAATTATTTTTTTCGTATAAAAAATTAATTAAAAATAAGAAAAAAGAAAAAGAATTTTCAACAGAATAATTATATTTTTAAATAAATAGTTTAACTGTAAGCAAAAATATTCATTCTAAGGAAAACAGTACCCAAACACTAAACAAATTTCGAAAAAGATAGTTATATTTTCTAAAATAGTTTCCTTTTAACAAAAAATATGACAAAACCAAATAATTTCTAACAACATAGTTACAGTTTCAAATAAATAATGACTCTTAAGCCAACAATAGAATTTCTCAATAAAAATGTTAATTTAAGAATAAATTATTTAATTTCGAACTGAAGTTAATGAAATTTCAATAAAAAACGGAATCGCTAAATTTCAGTTAAAAAAACTTCCTTTTCAATAAAAAATTAGATAATCAACCAGTTGCATTCAATAAAAACTGAGAAATTTTTGACGAAATAATTGAATCAGGAACTTATAAACGAGATATTGCCAACCGACAGTGAGATAATAAACTTTTCCTGCAAATTATTTTGTGTATTTTTTTATGTTTAAAGGTGTAGAATAGATAAAAAAATTAAATTTTCACAACATTGTTTATTGAACAACCCAAAATATTTACATATGTACATTAATATTAATTCAAAAATAATTATTACAATAGCAGACTTACTCTCAGTATTTAACAATGCACAACGTGAAAACAAATCACATAAATTCGCGGCGTTAGAGGACGGTTCAAACTTAATTTTACTTCATCGAATAACGACATAATTTAGTATACACAGTGTATATAGCGTATTTCTCATTTACTTCTTCATTTTATTTTATTAAATTGTTATTACTTTAAATGTTTATTAACACAAGATTATTTAATTTAAGCAAAAACAGTAAATATACAGATCAATAAACGTTAAAAAATCATAATTTCACAAATTTGTGAAAAAACTCTTTTTTCATTGATTTATAAAAAAGTGATGTAAAGATTATTTTAAATTTAATATAAATCCGGTTGAAATATTTCCAACAAACGATAGAAATAATTAAATTTACAGTACCCGAAGATTTGATTTAAATCTCATTCTTGAACACAGCGCTATGAGCGACATATTTTTAACCAAAAGTGGAATTAAACTTTTCAGATAAACAAATTATTTTTCCTTAAAAACAAAAGAATTTCTAGAAAAGGAATAGTTATTTTAAAATAAGTTTTTGAAATAAGTTGCTTAATTTCGAACCCAAAATATTGATTCTGAACGAAAAAGATAATTTTTCAAAGAAAATGGAAACCATTAAATTTTCAGTTATAAAAACAAATTTTAAACAATAAAAAAAGCAAATTATCAACTATTTCTATTAAATAAAAGATGATGATTTTTTAAAGACTAAGCTTAATGTTATAACCAAAAAGACGAAAATAAAAAAATTAATTTACGAGCAAAAAGACGAAATTAAAAAAAATTAATTTTCGACCAAAAAGTTGATTTTTAATAAAGTATACATTCTTAACCTACTGTTCCACTTTTCTACCAAATTTGCGAATTTGTAGGCCAAAAAGACAAATTCTCTACAAAAAAATTCATTTATGACCAAATAGGATAATTTTAAACTAAAACTATGTCTGTACCACAAACAAATACATTTTTTACAATTTCATGAAAATTCAATGATTTTCAAATTTTGGTATCGGCTATTTTGATATTTGAAATTCTGAAACCAAATTGGGATTCAGTGGCCCCAAAAACATCTAGTCCCTGTACCAAAGATTTCTCCTGAATATGGTAACAAAAATGAATAGGTAGTACGCAGTCTTATCCTTGCATGCGAGGCTCTACAAGGATGGACGAACCCCTTTCCCTAGCTTCTCGTGGGAACAACAATGACAACGCCAAAAATATTGTAGTAAGTGCGGTCTAAAGCAATAAAACGCGCAGAACTCCCGACAATGGGTCCCGACCACTCTAGACTGGGGAGAGGGAGGAAGGGGCCATGAAAATGGGGCCAATGCGATGGATCGGCTGAATCTGGGGACTTTTAGGTGGACGAAGCAACTAAATCGCGACTTGCTAGAGCGCTACAATGCGAGTGTGGCCTCTGAACGGGGTTACATGGCACGCCTGCATGCTCTGTGGTGCGAGAAACACCCGGAACTATCGCACTTTTCGCACCAACGTCTGCGAAACTATGCCGAAATACTCCAAAAACGGGGCTATGTAAGAAAAACGCCTACTCTACCACAGCCAGAACAAGCCAGCAACAGAGAAAGAGAGGCGACATTAAGAAAAACCGCGGGCAGGAATCCGATAGAGGAAGAGCGATGCCTTATGACCCGGAGAAACCTTAACACCCCGGTTTCTCTCAAGCCTAGAGATCTGGCTGAAATGGATGTCAAGCTTCGTGGACATTTTTTAGAAGAATCCGACCTCTGGCCTATCAATTGCTGCGTGCATAATTCAGCGAGAGCTTTGGCCGATGCGAACCGTAAAACAAAACCAACGGTTGATCATAAGACCAAAAGACGAATGCATCAACTCGCCATAAATACAGGCTGGGCAAGACAGTACGCGTCCCGCATTCAGTGCGTGATTGACTACATTACATTTGGCAAGAATTTTATCGCCAAGGTTCGAAAGTTTGCGCGCGAACTCCGGACCCGTTATCATACACTTAACAAGTCAAAGCTGCTGACCATCATGCAGCATATCGTTGAGAGAATATAGATACTATCTGACGCTAACAGAAGTCTAGAGCTGAGAGAGAGGTGGGACAGAGAACATCAAAAATTTCTCTGACCCAACTCGACTCTTCCAAAACGCTCCAGTTACTGTCGACCACCCGCCCAAACCAGAGGGGGTCCAAGTATTTTGGAGATAAGTCTACGAAGTGCAGCAGAAACTGAACGAAGACTCAGATAATATAAATAGCTTCAAGGAGCTGTGTGATGCCCTCATAACACCTGATGAAGAATGCCCACCCATCACTACAGAGCAGGTGAAAAAAGTATTTAGAGGGATGAAGAACTATTCAGCACCGGGACCAGATGGTGTCAAGACCTTCTGGTGGAAGAAGTTTCCTTCAACCCATCAGCATGTGACCCGTATTTTCACCACATATTTAAAGTTGGAAGAGCCAATTCCGGAGTGGTTGCTAGAATGACGTACAATACTCCTGCCGAAAATAGGTAACTTAGCTGAACCGAAGAATTACAGGCCAATCACTTGTCTGAACACACTTTATAAGATATTCACAGCTATACTAAATGATAGGATTGTTCGGGCAATTGAACCTGTGTTGCAAGAAATGTATGAACAACGAGGCTCAAAGAAAGGCGTCTGCAAAGATGCAGCATACTACCAGCGTGACCTACCGATGGCCTGGACTGATTAGAGGAAAGCTTTCGATTCGACCTCCCATAGACTCATCATCAGTCTTTTGAAAGCTTAAAAACTAATCCGAAAATCTTGAGGTACATAGAGAGATTGATGCCGCTTTGGAAAACCAGATTTACTATCTCATCTGGAAAAAATTGTGTGACAATTAACAAGGTCACCTTTCAGAGAGGTGTCTTTCAGGGCGACAATATGAGCCCACTCTTCTTTTGCAACACATTCTTGCCACTATCTGTGGCACTTCGCCATTCCGACGTGTACTTTTGCGGCAAGCCTGCAGATCGAAAGTACAAGGTCACTCATGCATTTTACATGGACGATCTTAAGATATATGTTAAAAACAAAGAGAAACTACATCTAGCTCTAGGGATTGTCGAACAATATACTAAGGAAATAGGAATAGAATTCGGGTTAGACAAATGCGCCAAGGTTTATTTGAAGCGAGGAAAACTTAATAGCATCCCTGAAGACTCTGAGCTCGTCGATAGAAGCGCTACACGACACCTTTGCGCTGGAGAAACTTATACATATCTGGGCGTACCACAGAGCCGCATTCAGGATGTGGCGTCTATAAAGGATACTCCCCGAAGCAGAAACAAACGTCTCATCTAGCAGATTTGGTCTTCCGAACTATCGGCGAGGAACAAAGTATGTGCAACGAACATGCTTGTCGTCCCGGTAGTACTGTATTCATTTGGAGTGGTAACATGGACGAAGAACTAGCTCAGATCCCTTGATATCGGGACACGAAAGGTTATGCACATGAACAAAAGCATGCATCTAAAGTGTTTTGTTCCGCGACTCTACATCTCACGCCGTCAAGGTGGTTGCGGAATATTGAATCTTCAATGTCAGCCAAGGAGGCTGCTAAAGCACTCAGACTTTAGAGCATGCTCTTCGTGACCATGTGACGAAACTAGTCCCCGGTTATAAGCATTTTTTTTGGTGTTCACTGTGTCCACACAGATTGAGTTATCGTATTTAAAATTTTACAAATTAAATAAAAAGCACTAAAGAACGTTTGTATGCATAAATATTTTTATAGTTTTAAAGAAAGTTTATTTATAAATTGATGAAATGGGATATTACCATTCGAATTATAGCACTTTGCATACAATTTTTGGTTTGATGCATTTCGGATTTTTTGGTTCGCGTATATTAAGCACTGACACCAATTTTGGACTAAATCGTCTAAGCCTTAAAAAAATTAATATAAGCAATTAAATTTGCACATTCGTTGCAAATCAACAACGCTGAAGTCCAGATCACGTGACTAAGTTCGTTCATAAAATTTTTGTGTAGAGAATGAAATGATTTTCATTTTTTTTGGTCCTCACTACGTCCACGCAGATTGAGATATCGTGTTCAGGATTTAGGAAGTTATACCGAAAGGACTAAGGAAAGTTTCTATATATCAAAATCTTTATAATTACGAAAAAAGTTTTCTAGTGACATATTATAGGAACATGAAATAAACTTTTAACGTCGATAAAGTAGATGCCTCGATTTAAAAAAATCAAAGGCCATCTTAGAATGTGGTACTCGAAAATCCGTCGAAGTCTCATCTTGAGAAAGGTTCATCTTCAGAAAATAATTAAGATTTTTTAATGTTTATATGTTCTTGTGGATTTTTTTTAATGGTGTGAAACAATTCTAAGTTATACCAAACCAATAATAATACAATTTCGCCCGGGGCGAAAGAAAAGGCGAGTCCGACGCTGAGCCCCGCTGTTTGATTCACTGTCAACAATTGTTATCAGCTTATCGATTCAAGGAAAAAAATAAGACGTCAAAAATTATGGAAGTTGGTTGGAAAACTCCGAAGTTTAGACGAGTTAGTCTAAAATTGGTGTCAGTGCTCAATATACGCGAATCGAAAAATCTAAAATGCATCAACCTAAAAATTTATCTGCAAAGTGCTATAACTCGAATGGTCATATCCTATTCTATCAATTTATAAATAAACGTTCTTTAAAATTATAAGCATATTGATGTATACAAACGTTTAGTGCTTTTTATTTTAGCTGTCAAATTTTAAACACGATATCTCAATCCGTGTGTACACAGTGAACACAAAAAAAAAGTTCATAACCGGGGACTAGTTTGGTCACGTGGTCACCGAAGAGCATACCCTTAACTGCAGTATAAGGGGTGAACAAAATGCATCAAATTTTATCTATCTCGAGTACTCACTCCTGGAAGCCCGGATTAAGAAAGAACAAGAAAAAAACTTACGTGAACAGCTCCTCGATAAGAGGATGCACGGCATCTTCCACATAAATGTGAAAGATCAGTCAATGTCATGTGAGCTAACGTTTGCTTTCCTTAGATCACCGCGATTGAAGTCTGGCACGGAGGCTTTCATTTTGGCATGTGAAGACGATGTGATTTCCACCTTAACATACCGTCGCCACATCTTGCGCCAAGACATTCCCTATGAAAGCTGCAGGGCGTGCCATGTACATCACGAGCATTTAGTACACATACTATCTAGTTGTCCAACTCATGAGAGAACAACCTACATCCACATGCACAATGCGGCACTAAGAGTGATTTATTACCATCTCTGTCACTCGTATGGCATTAACCTTAATATCGCTCCTCCAAATGCTCCTAGGGAAATCGAGTCAATAGTCGAATATGAGAAGTGCCGCATATACTGTAAATTGATATTCTCGACAATTGTTTCTGTTGCACACACGAGGCCTGACATGGTTCTTCTTGACTTCGAGAAGCGAACCATGTTCGTTATCGAATTTTCGGCAACAGCTGACAAATACAACATAGCCAAGGAGACGATTGTACCCGAAATATTCTGTTAAACTAATCGTCCTGATCATCGGCGCTCTTGGAGGTGCCAAGCTTTCACTGGTTAGTAGCCTGAAAAGCATCCCTGCGTTTGAACAATATTCTAAAACACTTTCGGGAAAAATGCAGAAGGGGGTCATCCTTGGGTCGCTCCGTGTCATCAGGGTGCACGAGACTTTTGCCGGATCGTCGTATTGATACCGTTACAGACTGTAACTGCCTATCTCACGGTCTTGAGACTTGGTTTTGGCTGAAATTTTACCGCGATTTCGCTGGGATCGGATGCAGTTTTCCAGATTATCACCCGCTCCCGGGGAAATCCTGCGGTTGTCCTTATGACAAATTTTTAATTATAGAATGTTTTACTTGCAAGTAATGATGATAGCCATTACAATTTAAGATGAAATGTTATTTGTTTATTTTATAAACAAATTGTATAAGCAAATGCACATTTTGGGCGTTTTAGGGAAAAAGAAAGTTTTTCCTGTCGACCTTACTGCAATTATATTGCCCACTATGTTTTCTGAAGAAATTTTTGCAATCTACCAATATTTGTTTATTTTAGAAACGAATTATTTATATGACTCGTACTCCACTTCAGGGGTCGTTCAAGACCTTCATGTCAAAAACAGTAAAGAAAAAGGATTTCATGTTTTTTTAGGATGCAAGGATGGAAAAGAATGAGCAAGAATGATGGTCACGTGAGAAGATAAAGAAGGTAATGCATCTACTCTACAGTCCTGGAGTAATCATCTAAAAAAATTGATTTAAAACGAATTTCCGCTCCTCGGGATGAAATTTTGCTGAATTTTGCCCTGTGTTCGCGCAAGAATCTCAGTGCCTAGCGCGGTGAACCCTTTCTTCGGCGTGGTGCGACTGAATGTCCCAATAGCAAAACTAATGCCGCTGGTATTGGCACCTTCGAATTGGCGAATGATGTTCCTGCTTCCGGTACTGGGCTCGTGTGGACGAGTAGACGGTGCTCCTAGGTCTGCGGCGATGTGGCTGACGCCTAGGCACGCTGTCGAGCAGCTCTCTACCTTTTATTTAATGCCATCCACCCAGATCTCAGAAGGTCAACCTGCCAAGGTGCCTTAAGCAGTGCTGGGTGAAAGGTCTTGAGATAACGGCTAACTGGTGACGTTTATTATGTATGGAAAAAAGCCCGCAAGTGAGAAAAAACCACAATATCTGTTAATTGATTTTATGAAACAGAAGAAAAGAAAAAAGAGGCGGCGAAAGGGTTGGAGGGGTTCAAAGAAGAAAGTTGCTGGTAGGTCAGGGTAGGTAAGGCCACCTCGACCTCGGTGACTTACTTCATGAAAAAGTTTTTTGGCATCGCTAATAAGTTGATTGAGAATCATCAGTTCAGTGGAAGCTTCTAATGTGTCCCCTAAGGGTTTACATTTTTCTTACACCTTCTTTATTCCTTTACACACCCTCCACATACTTACTAGGTGGTGGAAGGGGGACCTACAGTTTAAGGTGGGTTCCGAACCACCAAGAGCAACAGCCTTAAGTACTTAGAGAATTGTGAATCATCTGAATGTGATTAATATTGCTTTTTGACGCGCCTCTTATATTGTGCATGCATAAGTTATGATTGGTCGGATAAACATTTTGTAGATTAGGATTCCATATTCAGGTTTTAGACTTGAGTGTCTATTAATAATTGTATTGAGGCGTGACATGACCCCGAGGGTTTTTCCTTTAGTTTCGTGGATATACTGCGTCCAACTAAGAAGTTTTTGAAGGTTACCTCCTAAATATTTGTTAGAGTTTTACCATTCTATTGGTTCGTTAAACATCTTGGGTGGATCTATTTCAGCTGGCCTTCAGACTGGGAAAAAAGTTGATTCTGACTTTGCTACGTTTATTTTTACTCTCTAGAGTTTAGCCCAACCCTCAATAACTTCAAGAGCTTTGTTAAATAGTTTCAAAATTTTTGCAACTGACCAGGAGGATGTGAAAAACGCGGTATCTGCATATAAACCAAGTGAAACTTCGGGGATCTCAGAGATGTTCTGTACGTAGATAATAAAGAATGCAAGACCTAGAATGGTGCCTTGGAACACGTCCGCTGGGATGGATTTTTTCTTTTGAAAGCGTCTAGCCTATTTTGATTGAGAATTTTGGGTTGGAAAGAAAGAGTGTATAAAATGGATAAACCCTCTTGGAAAATTGTAATTTATTAGTTTTCTAATCAGCACTACATGCTAGACACTATCAAAAGCTTTTTCTACATCGAGGAGAACAGTTCTAGCATGCTTTCTTCGATTGAAATTTAAACTAATGGCTAAGGCTCTAGTCATACGATATATAGAGTAATCTTTAATTTGCAATTTACCGGCTTCTGTATTCCAATTTTTACATCTGTGCTCTTGAACTTTAATTGCTATTGTTTCATGCAGAGGATTGATTGTCTTTTTGAAAATGCAGTTTTTCGTTTTTCGATGGGTTTAGCAGAGTTTATTACAGGTATCGATAAGGGCTTCGATCTCGGGGCTGAGAGATGGATCGTATTTGTTAAAAGTAGACAGAGGGAACGAAGCGTGAGTTGTAGTTTTCATACTAGAGGTGAGATCAGTTATGGCTTCGTCGATGTGACTACAGTTTGTTAGCGTGGGTTCCAAACTAACTTGAGTTTCTAGAGTAAAATTGAAGGTTTGCCTGTTCATTTTGCGAAGTTATAGCGAGGTGTGACAGAAACCTTATCACAATGAGTGTAAAGGCTCAAAAGAACTGGCCGATGATCTGAATCTAATTCATCAATGGTGAGAGTGCCGTCATTGTAGAAATTATTCTTGGTAATTGCAAAGTCAATAAGGTCAGGTTTATATTTGGTGATGTGAGGGGTAAACATGTACGATTCTGGTACAGATATAGACAGATATTTGTCGTTTATAAATTCAAATAGTTGTTTTGCAATTTTGTTAGTTGATCTGCTATTGCAAGGTAAGTGCTGGGCTTTCAGGTCCCCTGCAGTGATTACCGAGGGTGGTGGTTTAAATATTTTTCTGAAGTCATTTTTTGTAAATTCGCGAGAGAGAGTCTGGTAGAGCTAGACGATGGAATATGGTTTCCCGTAAATTTTGATTTGTATAGCTGTAGCTTCAACGATTTTAAGTTCAGGAATTATTAGTTAGTGGTGGTCAACGTGTTCTTGGATTAGGATCCCTGTACCTCTATTAGTTTTATTTCGGTACAATTTGTAACCACGGACTAGATTGATGTTTATGGATTATCAAAGTAAAGTTTCACTGAACAAGCAAATGGTGATTTTATTCGTATAGAGGTGTGTAGCTGATTCGTGCCTTTTTTAAGGATACCCTGAGCATTCCAAAAAATTGTTTAGAGTATTGTTATTTTAGATCGCCATTTTCCATGGAAAGTGAAAGTATATTGTTTATAATCTCGGCGGTTGAATTTATAGCTTTGGTAATGCCCCCCCCCCCCCCAATATATGTGGTTAAGATTGTAGTTTTTTATAGTAGATTTACAAGACTTACTTTTATATCTTGAGAGGGAGTATTTTTAATGGGGACAATAGTTGGAGTAATAGTTTGATATTTAATCGTATGTACTTCTGAAGTAGAGGCGACTACAGTGCTGTAAAGTGCTAATTTTTTCTATGGCTGGATACTGACTTGTGTCTGCACAGATGGTTTAGGAGGTACCGTTTCTTTACGTGTATTATTAGGTTTTGATTTATTAACTATGGGATTTCTGGATGGCAACGTTACCAGAAGCACTGGTAAGGCTTTTTTAGTCTGTTGGTTCCTCATTCGAGCAACTGACGTTATTGTGAACCCTTCCCCTATAAGTTCGAAGTAAACTGAGTTTTCCGGGAATGCGATGAGGATATTTCAAGTCACTAGTTTAACGAGTCGAGAGTCAATGTTTTTATATAGGCAATATTGAAAGCCTTGCTACTCTTGATTAGTGACCATTTTTCCATATTCTTCGAGATATGAAACTCGAATGGAATAAATATCTGACCCGAGATTGTATACTATCGTTTTAAATTTTGTAGAATTTTTTAGCAACTTATGCAGAACTGTGTAGGGGTGTTTGCCCTTATCTACAATAAAATTAATTGGGAGTATTTTCTCCGACCCCGCAGCATTGTTAGAATTAGGCATTTAAGTTTTAGGGAATACTTTTGAATCTGACAGATCCATACTCACGATTGACGTTCTCGACGTCCTATTACTTCCTCTGATTGAGGTTGCCGAGGATCGGACATGACTGGCGCTGTCCGAAGCGTTTTCGGAAAATTTGGCGAGCTTTCGCTTCTAACTTTTCATAGTGGTGAAAAAAAAGTTGTCTCCATGTACCCATTACCTTTGTCCCTTTGTGAAGTCTAAAGAGTATTTAAACTGCGTGCCAACTTTCCCTTCCCTCGAAGATTTATCATTTGAATGCTCGTAAACTTCATGCCTCTCCAAAAACTCATCAAAACGGCAGCTAGAGCCCACAAACTACAATATATTTAACAGGGACTAAGTTTTTGCTATGGAGTTAAGTTGTTTCGCCATGTGGTCGAAACTTGCGTCACTCACAGAGACTAAATTTATGTCAGTGACGTGATTAGAGAGAAAACAAACCAAATTCAAAATGTTGTAACAAGTAGAAGCCGGAGTCTGAAATATTTAGTTGAATAAAGGAATATAGTGGATTCAAAATTTTCTGTGTTACTGAGAAATTATATAAAAATCGATTTACAATAAATTTAAGCATAACATTTTCAAAATGGAATTTGATCTACAGAAATAAACAAGAATGTTGGTGCTAATTTATCACACTGAATTACCTCTCCTCCTGCAATATATATGTCATAGGCACTTACAACAGCTTCTAACATGCGGCCGACTGCCGACGTTCAGAAGAATTTGGGATGGAATCTTTACCTGGCATCCAAGTGCCTGTTTTATTGATGCATTAAGAAGAATATTCAACTAGTCTTCTAAACATCTAACGCGTTTTAGGCAATTAGAGGGAACGAGCCATAATTCCATTAAAGCACAAGTTAAACGTCTATCTAAAATTTAATTTTCATCAAATTGATGAAATATACTTTTACAAAACAATAATAATAATGATTTTATATCATATATTCATATATTTAACCTTGTCAGTATACCGTGGGTTACGGTAACTCAGGCCATTTTTGTAACGCACACTTTTTAAAAAAAGTGTACTTTAAAATTATTTTTTAAAATTAGTTTTTATTACTTTGCTAATGCTAAGTTTCTCAAATCTTGCATAATATGCTAGTTATATTACATTTATCGACCAAAAGTCATTATATCCGTGAATATTTCGCTTTTCGGTAGTTTGATTGGGTACATGTCAAAGCTGATGTTGTCTCCGAAGCAGCCCAAGAAGTTGCTTATTGCACTGACTTAAATAGCTTGATTGAACACGTCAAATTGAAATTTGTAATTGACCCTGTAGGTGGGTTTCTGAAAGTATTTCTGTCAATCCATTCTAGAGAACAAAGGGCACTATCACATGGGGCCGACAGAAGTATAAGCAAGGAGTTTCCGCAAAACGTATTAAGGATTCTAGATTTAACAAATTGTTCGCACTTGAACTGGCTCAAATACATATGATGCTGGCTTATGCAACGTTCAACGGGCAATGACACATGGAAGTCGCGGTTACAAAAAAATTTCTGTAAGAAGTTGCTATTAGAAGTAGATTTACACTCGAGCTTCAATATAAGACGGATTGATTCAGCAGTTCCTAGAACTGCCGGCCCGCTTAGTTTCTCAGGGGAGCAGGGCATTACACGAGTACTCAGTTGAGTATATTAGGCATTTCAATTAGAAACGGTTCAAGTGCCCCGACTGTTTACGTTTCGAGGAACTGATTTAGTAACAACGTCAGTGCGGGCAACCCCGAAACTGATCTTTCATCCTGCGAGGAAACTCATGAAAGTTTAGAATTCTTCAGTCCAAGCTGTATGTGTGGTAATACGCCGGTTGAAAAAATGCATCACCAAATTCTCAGCACAATTTTGATTTCTGAGTTATCTAAGAAGAATAAGATCCAGACGACCAATATGCTGGCAGTTTCTACACTGCCTTACACGTTTGGTGCAGTAAAATGGAACGTCGATGAGTTGAAGCAACTTAACCGAAGCACACATAAGATGATGGTAATCCATTAAAGTCATCATTTTAAGTCTTCCATATATCGTGTATACCTCCCTCAAGATGAAGGGGGTAGAGGTTTGCTGAGATTACAGTGTGACACCACACATGGCCTTGCACCCCAAGGACGCAACTATACGTAGAGAAGAGCTATCGATGGGTCTGTCCAACATGTTTCTCGAGTCTGCTGAGTTGAGATCGGAAATATAGGCATTTCTTTTTGCCTGCCAAGGCGGTGTTATAGATACCTTAGTTTACCGCAAGGTACATGTAGTTATAGGCGATACCAACTTCCGAGCGTACAAGCAAGAGCCAGAAACACTTGGACATCTTCTCAGTGGATGCTCAAAGTATAAACGTTGTAGGTACATAGAGGGACACAATGCGGTTCTAATACCGTTTCATTACCATCTAGGGCACTTCTATGATACTGATGTAATGCCTGTCTTGCGATAACCTCAGGAGGAACTAGGGTCCGTTGTAAAGAACTACCAGTATCATGCATTGCGATTGAATCCTTAACACCAGCCGATCGTAATATCGAAGCAAAGGACGAAGAGAAATAGGTTAAATATCAAGCACTTATTTTCCAGCTTAGTAGGCTGTACCAAGGCTATAAAGTCCATCTAACTGTTCTCATAATCCGGCCTTGGAGGTATGGAGGCTTGCTTTGTCAGCCAACTCAATAAGCCAGCTCAAATCACTTCACCTGGTCCGTCAACCCTAGGGTGATCCAAAAATGCATTGCAAAATTTTGTTTCACTCTGGAGAGCAAGTCACCCCTCCCCCACAGTTTCCACTTCCGGAGGAAATAAATACGTCAAAAATAATTATTTAAATGAGTTACATTTTTTTAAACAATTAAAAATTGTTTAGAAAGTCATATCAAATATTCAAATTGTCCATTAATAATTATTTGTATGAAAAAGACGACACTACAATAGACTCTCTTACTTTTGGGTCCTATTTGGGGCGCTGCAGGGGTGGGAGGTGGTAGGGTTTGAATAAAAATTACATTTTTTAGTATTATTTTATTTCTTAGACACTGTTTCTCATAAGATTCTACAAAGATTAGCAACTAAAACTGCATCCAGAGGCGAAAGCTTTACCTCTAACTTATATCGTAAATTTCCCACACTTGCTAACCTCCTAGGACAGAAGGCACAGTGGTGAATGAGTTGAGATTGGTTTCTTTAAAGAACAACGTTCGTAGCTTCCGGAATAATTCCTTCTGAGGTCTAAATTGACCTCAAAACATGTTGGTTCCCTAGCAGTATAAAAAAGACGGAGAAATGAAAAGTGAGAGGTTGGTATTGATGGACATTTTCCCTTATCCTCCCCATTTTTTCAATGGTTATTTTGGTCTCTAATGAGGCGAAAAGTGAGGTAGTCTAAAAATCAGTTTTTAATTATGTATCTTTTTCATGCTTATTTTGCTAAAGTTATTCATGAAAAAAATGATTTCTTTTCAATCTGAAATAAAAATGATGTATATCAGCATCATCTCATTAGGCACTTCACTTATCGCGTGGCTGATAAGGAAAAGACAGGTTCATCCGAGAAAAAGTTAAAAAAATTACAACAATAAGAAGAAGCAAGTCCCAAAGTTTCCAACAAAGTATCCTAACATACAGCGGATTCCAGTGAGAAGATTTATAGGTAAGATGAAGGACATCTAAAATAATCTTCTTATCTCAGAATACTGAGTAATGGTAAATAAATAATAGGTTGATTTGGCGTGTCAAAACGTCCACAATTGACAAAAACTACAGAAAGATGTACCGTAAAATCAAACAGCGGCAATTCATGAGTCTGCGCAACATGATGATGATCCAGCACCACTACACACTCCAGAAGCATATGGCCTAATTCAAACAAAGGCAGAAGCAAGACTCTTCTTATTTAAGTGTTTAAAAATTGTGTCTCAGAATTTCGAGAGCTCACGTGTGCTACTTTGAACAAGTGCAAATCGGTGAGCGGATTCACAATTCTTTCATTTAGTACCAAAGAAACCAACTACGGGTTTGCTTTAAGCGAGATTAGAAACTCGTTAATCAAATTCTACAAAACTTAAGAGCACAAAATATTCAGTTGAAAATTTCTCGTCAAGAAAATTGTCTTACTTCCATGACAGATTCTACGACAAAGTTGGAGAATGATACCAAGATGCTAAATAGAAATACTTTGGTGCCCTTAACGCATTACTTCCGCTCAACGCGAATTCTACAGCTAACTGGAATAATTATGTCACCGCAACGTCATCAACAAAGTCATTTCCTAAAATAGTTATATCAACATTTTGTTCGGACCAATTTTCAGTGTCTATTTACGTCTTTGATTGATAAACCCTAGCTGTACGGCATTGCGTTCCGTCACGAAGTATTCCAGCTGATTGCGCATCACGAGGTCCTACTATCAAGGATCTGCATTTGTTATCGTTGTGATAGACTGGCCCTGATTGGCTATCGACTCCTTCTTGTTGCCCAGGTTTTCAAGTACTTTTCCAATAACGTAGATATTTCTACATCGTTATTCCACATTGGACAGACTTCTTAGAGCTACAGCATGGTTGTTACGATTTACTAGACATCATTAGAAATTTGAATCCAGGCTAGCAATCCTTGCTCCTTCTGAACTTCGATAAGCTAGCTTGCTTGTGATAAATTCATCATGAACATTGTCATTATTTTTCAGTTAAATTCAAGTCATTAGAAACGGAGACTCCACCTCTAAAAGCAAATTGTGTCCCTTGAGTCCACTCCTCGATTCAACTCAATTTCTCTGTGTGTGAACATCAGGGATATGTCCTCGTTGAAGTTCAATTGACTTTTACTATAGTACTTCAAATGTGATTTAGAAAAAATCAAATTTAAAATGACGAAAAAAAGAATAAAGGGAATTTGGCGGTTTTCTTCTCTTACTTTCCTTTTTTCATTGAAATTAAGATGTTTTAGAGTGTTGCACGTTAAAGATGAATTTCAATTTTGAAATAACGTCAGAAGGTTAACATTGGAGTAGACCGAAAAGCTTAAAATTATTATATTCACTGGTAATAGCACTCAAGATTTCGTGGCATTATGGTGGTGGAGTTTATGGAAATAAATAACACTATACGGAAAAAAGTAAGAAAACATTTGTTTTTTCGAAGTATAAGAATTTTAAAAATGCACTTTTGTTAACAGGTACCTAAAAAGGTTAAAAAAAAGTTTTTAATTTCTTTTTTTCATGCATATAAACAAGTTAGAAACTAAAGAGTTATTTGAGGAGTCAGCATTTATGTACCTCATTTGAATTGGAAGTCACTTTTATGATCAAACGCAGATATTTTGCAAGTGTATTCTTGTATGTCTCTGCAACCAAGTTTACGGTACTTTCTACTACCTGTGTACCATAGTAGGAAATGTAAATTGGTAAGATGCCTGGCTTATTATCTCACAATAATCTATAGCTTCAAAGTTCAGAGAAGGTACTGTAAATTGACACACATTAGCTGGTTTTTGTCGTGAGTTTTCGAAGTTCTGGCTAGCATCAAATATGTGAAAGGAAGCTCATTAAAGTGGAGCAGACAAAGAACACATCGTAAGACTATATTGATAGTTAATTCTATTTGGCGGATAACTCCGCTGTTAATACCGGTTTTCACTAATACTCCATTGGAACCAAGCAGAAGATCTTCGTATCCATCAGTTAGCGTTAAAATATGTCCAGTTATAATTTACGATATATTTTTTGCTCCGCCATACTTTTGTGCTACGTTTCGAACGTACTTTGAGCTGGGTTCCTTAAATAAAAAATAACGTTCCTCGACATTTCAATTTGCGATAGAGCTTAGCACCTTTCTTTTTATATACGATTGTGTTATCATGACGACCATCGAAATGCAAATCTTTAATTCGAGTAACTTTTTGTGTATCTTTTTTAGGACTTCATGTTCTGTGACTCAGTTGAATCGAATTGACCAGCAGATTCAGGAAGCTTTCCGATAGCGCTTCATTTGAAGACAAGAATTTATGTTTCGGTATCCATGTGGCTATGAAACAAGCATATTGTTATCGGAGACGTTATGTCAAATTATCTCAAAGTATTTAATATTCAAAGACTTAGCATACATATATAAAATTATTAACATACATACTTTATACATATAAATAAATTATATACATTCATACAAGATTTTTCGGGCTTTGTCTATCGCAAATTTTTCAATAACATTTAAAAAATCTATTAAACTTAAGATATAATTCTCAATCGATAACTTCGCGAGAGCGCTTAATTTATCATCTGACATAGTCGATCTCAAGTAGTCTTAAATAGTCTAAACTTTGAGAATCTTTTTTCCGCGGATGCCACTGTGACAGAAGTAGTTTATAAATGCGCAACCCCGTGTGGAAAAATAGAGGGGGCTCCCGTCAGGGCCCAGATGGATTGCCATCATTCCTTGTGGAATCCGTGAGGGTAATCCAGGCGTGTTACCTTATGGAAACAATATGCTAATCCATAGGGACCCAACATGGGCTTTCCTGATGGATCCCTCATGTTTGCCATCATGAAAGCCCTCTTACTTTTTTTTCCAGTACTAGCACCTGTACTGGCATATCTCTGGGATGATAACACCACTTTGTACTGGACTATAAGTGTTGGGCTAGCACTGGATATCGCTACTGGCACGCGTTGCTTTTCATTTAGGTTTACTTTTACCCTCCCCAACAAGTTCTCAGTGCTCCGCCCATTCAAGCTTCCCATATATGTCAACCAATCGCATCAGCATATGAAAGGCGCTCCTCTCCGAGTAAACCTATGTGAGATGTTTTCGTTTCGGAGGAGTAAACTTAAACGGGATTTCAGTGTAGTAGCGTACTATACTCTAATGATATGACAAAAAATATATATTAATTGGTTGCGAGTATTTTGACGGCAAATATTAATAGTCCTGATAAGAGTGAATACATATATTAGATTTTTAAACATTATATTACAAATAAAATTTCTAACTCTACGGGGTATCGAACCTACATATCTCTACTTAAATCTATAGCCTAACAGTTGAGAGTACTAACCACTACATACGAAGTTATGTAAATTTAAAATACATGAAGTGTCAACAAGAATATCAATAATATAATTAAACGTATTTGTTTATGTCCATTTTTTAGGATATAAAATAATTACCCTTCCGGCTTAGAAATTGTAATCCTTGACCCGTGAGGGCAACCGAGCTGGGCCCCTAGCAGGAGCCTCTATGGAACATCCATATTGTGAGAGTTCGAAATTCAAAAAAGTGTTATCGCATTTTTGTCAGAAATTCGCTGTTTGTAAGCCTGAAATCATAAAACCTTAAAATTTGCGGCGTCAAAAAAATATTCACCCTTTTGACTTAGAACTTTTAATTGTCGATACGTGAGGGTAACCGAGTTGGGTCTCCTGTGGAGCCCCTATGGAACATCCATATTGTGAGAGTTCGAATTTCAAAAAAGTGTCACCCAATTATATTTATATTTTAACGATTTAACTCATCGCCGAGATCCCTACCATTAATGTCACTCTGTTTTCCATGCGTCAGTGTTTCTTATACTTTTTTACAAATGGTCATTAAAGGATTGCGTTCAGAAGATATTTGAAGGTGATTTAAAAAAGACCAGATTATATTATAATCTGTAAGTTGTTAAAATCTCTAACAGATGCACATACTTGATCGACCAGTACGCAAAAAAAATTTACTTTAAAATTTCTTTCTGGATCTTCGACATATCATAACGCTTTCGAAACCCGTGCTTCGATAGTTCTGCAGATAAGTCTGATACAACTCCAAAAACTGATTAATCACCAGAAGATCCGCAGACTGTTTTTGCATTGCTTTGCTGACAATATTTACTTTAAATAAGATGCCATACCATACAATCGTTCCTACCATGAATTTAAAATCCTTCATTATATTTGAAAATTTAAGAGCTTCCTGACGAACATCTGAATCGTAATCTCTATCATTGTTGTAAAACCTTAAAAACAAAAATAGTTGCATCGCTTGATGTTGCTGCATCACAAATTACAAGATACTTTGATATGCTTTTTTCTTTGTAATCATCAAATCGTTGATATCAGTTCTAGACGTGAAAATGTCATTCGCCGAATGTTTATCTCTATTTTTTGGACTTGAAGGTTTGTCGCTGGTGTTGCCAGTTGCGGTTCTCGTAGTCGAGGATTAATTTTAACTTTTCATATCACTTACGTTTTCATTGTTATCAACTTTTTGTGTTGAGATCGCGTCTGTTGATTGTTCTAAAATATAAAAAAAATATGATAAATTGCAGAATAATTTAACATTAAGCATATACACTAGTTATCCAAAGTATTAAAAAAAAATTTTTTTAAACTAAAATATCTCTTATTTAAAATTTTTAGTAAATGGATCGTTTCTTCGTCTCCTGCTTGATTATCATGACATACGGTTAAGTGTAAATACTATTAAAAAATATATCAAAATAACGTACAGTAACATAAGTTACTTTGCATTAATTACCCAAAAATTCTGACGCTTTAATGTACCCTTTACACTCTAATTCTCTTTCACATATTTACTTAAAAATATTTATATTTGCACTTACCAGCATAAATACCATTCGTAAGTTGGGACAGTGGAAGAAAATCCAGGTGAAGTAGGTAATCGTCGGAATAGTAGGAACTATCGTCGGAAATTGTCAGCACGATCTGTGAAAGTACTATGGAAAATCACTGCTGACTTTGAAACGTGGCTATTCGTTCAAAAATTGATCGAGAAACTTTTTTAAAAATACGTTGAAAAGCTTATTAAATTACGCGCCAAATGAGTCACAATACAGCTATTTTTAACATTGTGGAGAGAATATACTGTGCGATATATTTGACAAAAAAATTCTAGAATTTCCCGACTTCTGTACCTCGATTTTAACTTGTGGTATGGCCAAGGAAATTTGTAGCAAAAATCTGAAATTCATACTTATTAGTCTTTGAAATCTTATCTTTAATTTAAGCCCATAAAACTTAAAGAATGTTCACAGGTTCTCTAGATAGACTAATGAATGTGCTATCATGTAGTTACTACTTTTTTTGTTGGGCCAGCAGTATTGTCTCTGGTCGGGCAAAGCTGTACAGTCAGGTCATTGTGACGGAAATGAATTTTCTTAATCCTAATTCCGGCGCTTCCCTAGACGCTGCGCCCTGGGTGACCGCCCGGGTCGCCCACCCCGAAGACCGGCACTGCGTTTATCACTAATCAATTTTGCAAAAATACTTGTTGATCAAATCGAATCTCATTTTTAAAGAGACAAGAAAATGTTTCAAAATCATAAAACTTGCATGCAGCAATGTCAAAAAGTGCAGTCGCATTTTATTTCAAATTAAACTAAAAACATTTTGGGCAAGCAGATGTATTCTTACTGGAATCGCAGCGCCACAACAGCGGTTAGTGAAGCGGCGACACTACATTTGAGTGCGCAATAGTGCCAAACGTTCCGGCAGATGCTTCCCCGCGTGTTTCTAACATAACGTTGGAGCTAGGTCTTCGCCAATCATAGTAGAACACAATGGAGCTACAACCATCTATCAACAATGTGACGATGGGCGTAGTTCACGACATTTTTGAAAGTCCATATCAGGAAGAATTTATAAGAAAAAGGACTTTTTATTACGAAACGGTTTTGAGAATTGACTATTATTTACTGACTTTTTTGCCGGCGAGTGTTAGTGACATCAGAGATGAGCAAGCAATGAAATAAGAAACTCCGTAAAAATCGGACTGATAAATGTGCCCTCTTGACAGATAGATTCAGGGAGATGCTTGACTCCAAAATTATATATTCTTGTCTTTCACAAAAAAATAAGCACAGGTATTTTTATTTCTTTTACTTTTTTAAAAACAAATTTGTTTGTAATTATATGTAAGAAAAGATCGTCATTTATATATTATGTATCTAGATTCTCTGAAAAAGGCATGCAGTGACAGCCGAAACGTCATAATTTCAATAAACGAACTTTCCAGTCAATTCGTTTTATTCTTTGAATTAATGAAGACCATAAGACCTATAAAATAATTCTTACTCATATTTACATTGACGGTCGAAGAAAGGATTGATTTGATTCTTACCAAATCTACTTATCAATAAATATTTTGGCCCAGCGTGAAATCGGTTTATTTATGACTTCAACTCGCTCTGAATAACAAACTGTTTGGAGTTTTTTTAATTTTAAGGAATTCTGTATGAACCTATACTATAGCTGGTATAGTAATTATAGATTATCTTTTCTATCACGAAAACAAGATATTAATCTTTTGCTAGGTAAGTGCATTAGAATATTTTTAATATTTTCAGAATTTTGCTTGAATTGATCAACAGTTTATGAAGTACAAGGGTTTCATTGTTTTTTACAGTGCCATGAGGTTAAATTTTCAGCGATGCAGCATGCTTTTATGCCGATACAGACGTGGAAAATTATTTTTCAACAGATTTATAGGAATCATTCTACTTTTTCTATTTCAGAGAAAAAGTTTTAATTTGTAACATAATTACATTCTTTTTCTTTTAGTAATAAGCAAAAAAAGCCCATTTTAAAGATTTTGAGAACATAAGAGCTCATAATATACAGTTGCGATAATTGAAGGTTTACCACAAAAACAAGAGAAACTCTTTTGAAATATAAATCTGCTTAAAGATGCCAGTCAGTTGCGCCGATTTGAATTCAATCTCATGGCACCACGCAAAACATTACAACTCTCTTGCTTTATGAACGGATAGGTCAATTAAAGTAAAATTTCACAGAAAACTTCTCCGCATTCTGTTAAGCATCTGCAAGTCTTTGGTTGCCTAAACTTACGTCGATAGACCTTGCGACTACAAATATTTAGCGCTCTTTGCAGAATTACCCAGAAAAAGATTAATCACTTTTTTTCATAAAAAAAAGAAGATAAAATTGAATCATTTCATAAATAATAGTATAGTTTCACACGTAATTCCTCAAAATTCAAAGTTAAAATAGATGAAAATTCAACTATGTGCAAAAATCTTTCTTCTTCTCATTGTTTCAAAAACGAAGAAAGTTACGAAATTTTCCCACGAAGAAAAAAATGCACAATCAAGTTTCTTTTAAGATCATGTATTGAAAATATTAAAATTAACCAATTGGTGAAGTTAGTATTTTATTTCATTTGCATTATTCAATTTACATACTTTTTGCCTAATTTTTGAATTTTTTTATGATTACTTTTTAAAATTTCTTCAATGAATTTTTTCTAGAGACTTGGCAGTTTTCGACATTTTTCAGACGGTTGCGCGTCGGTAATTGATGAAGTTGGGGAAAGTTAAAAATGTGTTACCGTCGGAGTTACAATTACAAGAGTTACCATGCAAATAAACTGCAAACTGCATATTTATTAACCCCGACTATTAAATGTTTAATATATAATTATTCATATTATTTCCAATTATTATCAAGTAGTTGTAAAATAAAAACAATATATATTAAAAATTTGTCATAAGGAGAACCGCAGGATTTCACCGGGAGCAGGTGCTAATTTGAAAAATTGCACCCGCTCCCAGCGAAATCGCGGTAAAATTTCAGCCACAACCACGTCTCAAGACCGTGACATAGGTGGTTACAGTCTGTAACGGAATCAATACGACGACCCGGCAAAAGTTTCGTGCACCCTGAGGACACGGAGCGACCCAAGGACGACCTCCTTCTGCATTTTTCCCGCAAGTGTTTTAGCATATTGTTGACACTCAGGGATGCTTTTCAGGCTATTAACGAATGAAATCTTGGCACCTCCAAGAGCGCCGATGATAAGGACGATTAGTTTAACAGAATATTCCGGGTACAATCGTTGCAACTTTCTTATAACGTGTCTATACCTCTCTTCCTTTTGATTCTCCTTGGCTATGATGCTCTTGTCAGCTGGTGCCAAAAATTCGAAAACGAACATGTTTCGCTTCTCGGAGTCAAGAAGAACCATGTCTGGCCTCGAGTGTGCAACAGAAACAATTGTCGACCATATAAAGTTCCAGTATATGCGGCAATTCCAATTCTCGACAATTGACTAGATTTCCCTAGGAGCATTTAGAGAAGTGATATTAAGGTTAATGCCGTAAGAGTCACAGAGATGTTAATAAGGCACTCTCAGTGCCGCATTGTGCCTTTGGATGTAGGTCGTTCCCGCATGAGTTGGACAACTAGATAATATGTGAGCTAAATGCTGCCTGCAGCTATCATCGGGAATGTCTTGGCTCAAAATATGGCGACGGTATGTTAAGGTGGAAATGACACCGTCTTAGCATGCCAAAATGAAACCCTCATTTAAATGCGGGAAAAACCTGTGAGCCATTGTTCTAAAATCTATTACGAATCTCCCATATATCAATCCCACATTCTGTACAAATGGTTATATCTAATCAATTTTGGAATTTTCCTCCATTTATGGTCTATTACTCTATTGTAAGAAAACTAGCTGAATAGAATAAATGGCAGAGTAGATGTAAGCCACAAATTATGAAAATAGGAATGGCATATTATTACAGTCTAGTTTAAAATCTGTCGAAAAAGAATTATAATAGTTTTAATAGTATATTACATCACAAGTAGGATTAGGCACATCTTTACCTCGGCGCGGTCGATGTTCTCAGGACTAGTAGTTAACCCATGGCCGTAGGCCATGGTTTTGATTCAGGTTAAAAAACTATAGCCACAGTACACTGTTTTTCTCTTCGTCCTGTGAACATTGAATTCCCCGCGTAAAGATATGTATAATCCTACGAGTTATGTAAGATATTTTAATCGAAACCACCATATCTTGTAATCCTACAAAACCCTCTGAAAAGTGAGCGTTCGAAATGATGGCAGAGCATCCTATAAAGTGAATGATTTTTGATTTGTTTTGTTTTCTCCATATGTGATATTCCTCGAAGGCGAGCTCATATTTAACCTTAGATTTTAGGGTACTAAATCTTGCTTTGCTTCTTTCACTTCGTCATTTATATATAATGTTAAATTAAGTAAATTAAGTAAATTAAAAGGTCAGTGCCACATCTTATATACTTTTTTCAAGCATTTTTTTCATACTGACACTTATTTTATTTATACTTTTTATACATAAAAGATGACATTAAAAATTAACACAGAAAATTTTGTTATATTTTTTCTTATGACAAATCTCGTTGGTATAGCTGCCTGCAGCTAGTTCTGTTTCAAACTGGTTGACACGATAACTCAACTTTGAAGCATCCGAAATAAAAAAATTAACGAGATTAGCAAAGAGCATACTTGTCCCTATGGCATATACTAGGATTATTTGAATCCGACAAAAGATACAAAATGGCGGGTTTGAAAAATTGTCAATTTTTTAAACATTAATTATTTTAAAAAAGAGTTAAATATTAAGTGATAACTATAATAATAGTATATTTTATAGCTATACATTTGTAAAATAGGCTGTACAAATTTCAACTCAATCTGTTAAATAGTTTTCTATGAATAATGTCAACCAGGTCAAAAAACATTCTTTCGAGAAAAACTGGTTCAAAGTTTATACGTATATCCGTTTATATACGTTATATACGTTTATACGTATATCCGTTATATACGATTATACGTATATCCACAATATACGTAGAAGCATTTCTACACACATTTACTACAAGAATCTGTAGCTTTTAGAAAATTTATTTTTTCTAAAAAAAAGATGTGGTACTGACCCCTTAATGAAACACATTGTGCGTTTATTCAGTGGCCAGTTGTTGAACTAATAAACTAACTTGCGGTGGCATTTGGAACTAATTAATTGACGGTACGGTAAATTGTTTTCTTAATGCTCACTTTTCTGGGTGCGTAAGAGACTCATAACATGAGGTTTCGAATAAAATATTTTTAATCTCTCAAGAAGTGCTCAAATTCGTGATTATATTTAAAATTAGTTTATATTAACATTAGTTTCCTTGTTTATGAATGAATTTTTTTATATTGGGAATATAATAGGACTGCATCTGATTTAATTGCTCGCGTTTTCGAGACACATTAATTGATCTATTGATGAACTTTCGATTACCAGTCTTGCATAATCAGTAGCTACTTAGAAATTTGAAAAAAGTTACATTGTTTCCATGAAGAAAGCTTTCATTTTAATTTGGAATATAACACTACCGTAAGTTACAAAGTTGCTCTTTGTAATTGATCATTGCGATTGGAATTTTGGTAGGCTCTAATTTTTGGAAAAAAAAAGACTTTCGGTAAGACGGAAACATAACCATGAAAAATATTGAAGGTAAAAATGTTGATATTTTGTTAAGTAAACCCCTTCCTTTATGAGACAACACATTCATTTAATATCTCGAGGCCCCCCATAGTGGTCTGAAACGCCCAAAAAGTTGCTCAAAATCTAAACAAAAAAAAAATGTCGGAGAGATTTTGTATGTGGTAGTCGGTAAACGCGGTTCCTCCGCATTTATTTCTCTAATATTAAATAGATGGGGTGCCGACAAAACGCGTAGTAGCGTCTGAATGTCGCCCCTGATACATCGTGCTCCATACAACGTGCTACGAGGAACGAGAAAAACAACATTCAAAGTGCACCCAGGAGTTGTTGAATGTGCAAAAATCTTCAAGAAGAATATGGAGGAGGCACCTCAAGGTTGGTAATGTTTTAACAATTTACTTTGTGTAACAATTGTTTATAAGTTTGACATTAACAATTTTCCGAAATCAGTCCGAAAAGTTATGTTTTCGCGAGACTCCGCGTTGTTCTCAGATTCATAATTCAAGTAACGCTCTTACTATCTGGCAAATCATAAATTCAGGTGCGACTTTCTGCGATTCTCGATGCAATCGATTTATTTGTGTGTGGTCGCGCCGCCCACCCGCGATGCTAAAGAACGGGACAGACTGACTGGCCAAGTAAGAGGCGAGCGCGGGTCTACTGTAACGAAATGTTTATAATATTATCGATCTTCTCAATAGGGACCCTCTCAATAGGGCTATCGTATATAATAGGTTTGAGCTATTTCTCTACCACTACAACGCCGATCCTGTATTTTTAAGTTCGCTGCGGAAACACATTCATTTCCCATTATAAGCACCAAATTTAAAACGCATGCTATATATTTATAATAAGAAATAAATAAATAATACAAAAATGGCAATCCCAAATTGTAAGATAAAAAATTCTTCTATCATTGCATCAATTTTTTGTGGAAATGATATTGTCCTCTCAGCTTTAGAACACTCGAAAGGAAATATTCACAATGATAAAAGAAAACCTGCAAGCTGTTTCATACAAATCTGATATCAATTTCGAAAGAGTTTCCGCCAACTGGTTTTTGGAAAATCTGACTTCAAGCTTGGAATCAGTTACCCTAAAAACCTACATACACCAAGTTTCATGCAAATCTGATAACAATTTCAAAACAGTGTCTGCCATTTTGTAGCTGTCATTTTGTTTTTGGAAAATCGGCATTCAAATTGGAAATGAGCTACCCTAAAAACCTCCAAGTGGGAAATTTCGTCGGCGAAAAATTGAGACTTCAGGTTTTCACCAACTTTTTGGGCGTTTCAGACCACTGTGCATCCTAGCGGTAGGATGCCAACACACGCGACACGACTTGAAGGTACTTAACCAAAAATCTAAACAATAAAAAGCTAACCGATGAGTTAACGCTAGAAAGTCTAGCTCGCGAAATTAAGCAAGATGAAGCTAGAAGTTGGCAAAACTAAAAGATGCTCGCTAAATCCATAAAATCATGAAAGTTCTATCTCGGGAGAGCAAAGTGGCATGACACCTTCATGCTTTGCTCGCCCGAGATAGAACTTTCATGATTTGATGGAGCATCTTTTAGTTTTGGCCAACTTCTAGCTTCATCTTGCTCAATTGCGCGAGCTAAAATTTCCTAGCGCTAACTTCTCGGGTAGCTTTTTATTGTTTATATTTTTGGTTAATTATCATCGATTCGATCGCGTGCGTTGGCATCTTATCGTTAGGACGCCTAGATCTATGAGGAAGTAAAATGCTCATAAAATGAAAACCAATATATACACCCATAGTGAATACATCTGTACTAATACACTGTGGTATTTCTTCTTGGAATAATAATCGTGTTCTCGGAATAGGACAAATGTATAAGTGATTAAGGGATGCCGCTGTAAACTCACTCTTGTTAAATATGTACTAAAATTATTTATTTTGATATAAAATTTTGAAATTTTCCTTAAAATTAATTATTGAATTATTTACAAATCTTGTCTTGTAGACTTGCAGTACATATTTTTTGTGCTGTAACGTACAAGGAAAATATGGAAATGGCGCATTATGTAGAATCGTTTAAGTAAGGTAAGTATTGAATATAATAATAGTATTAATAAAGTATTAAATATAATATATAATATTAAGGTATCACTCTTTATAAAGCGAAAATTATTATTTGAACACCTTGAAGGAGAAATGTAAATTTCTCATTTAAAATATCCAAATCTACTAACCTCTGGAGACATTTTGAAATCATCGACTCTTATTCGAACAGCTTTTGTTAGATTTTGAGATAGTGCTCTCAGAGAGATTCAATGTAGAAATTAATTAAATTGAAATCATTCTATGCAGCAGGCTTGGAACTTCGTAAAAAATAATTTTTTTGCAAGGAACACTTGCAACAAATAAGCGAATACAATATTTTTACTGTCATCGCTTACCACTTAGAGAATTTGGTTAGATTTTATTGATTCAACTAATTTCCAAAAATCGGTAAGAAGCGATAGTAAGATAACATTCAATTACAAAATACATTGTTAAAATAAATGTTTTTTGTAAGTTTTAAAATAATTTCATTGCGAAAAAAATTATTTACAGTATTATTATCAGTAATATTGCTCTTATTCTTATAGACGGATGGAGAACCCTAAAAAGGGGACCTCTGGCGCTCAAGCTATTAAACCTATCCAAAGAAAACTAAAAAAAGACCTGCTTAAAGTGCTACTATCATAGATTTTTTCTAGAGATCAGTTTTTGGCATAACTATCTTAAGCTATAATATTTGTTCTTAATTTTTAAAAACTATAACTGTTCCAATTTGAAATAGCACAGTTTAAAACCCTTGTGATTTAAAATTGTTTCTATATTTGCAAATGTAGCATTTTTAGTCCATAAGATATCGAGTGAAAGTTGGACAAATTGTATCAAGGGTACTATAAAAACTGTTTATCTGATTATAAATGTTTATAATTATAAAATATTCTATTTCGTTCTTGAAACTTGTAACACGGTATCTCATTTAATGTGAACAAGAGTTTCTTAAAAGTAAATGCCGGTAATGTAGATAATTTGATTGTTTGTTGCAAATTTTTCTTGTATAAAATCTTTTATCACTAAGTTCAAAACGTGCTTGCATCAAATGATTTCAATTTTAATTAATTTTTATATTGAATATCTCTAAGTGCATTATCTTGAAATAATATCAAAAAAGAATTCTCAACTTACCGGCCACGATTTTGGTGAGTCCGTGCGTGTGCAATGAGGGCTGGAAAATAGGCGCAAAGTCAGCATTCGTTTGTGCTAAGCTGCGTATTGAGGGGGTGCAATTTGAGCTTCAAGTTTGGGGTCAAAACAACATTTTACAGAATATCTCTAAAAACTGTGAGAGCTACGACAAAGTTATCAATTGAAAAAATCTTGCATTTTTTATGCTCTATGAAACGGTAATAATAACATCTTGAAACAACTTTTTAGTCAGACGAGGCGGATGTAATATATGATTCCACGCAGAAATATTATAGAAGTAGCGAGCAGAACTAACATAAGATGATGAAGAAATGTAAATTCATTAATATTACAATTACGACTATACGTGCTTCGCATTAAATATTAATTGTTGTCAAAGGTTTAGCGATGAATAATGCAAATTACAAATACACATGTTTTCTCAAAATCAGGCAAACGAAGTCGTTGTTACTATTTTTATCACAAATACGCAGCTGCTTAAAATTTTAGAATAAAGAATCATTTGTTTGGCAAGCCAAAGAATAAAAGTGTTAAGCCGTACTTACGAGCTTTATAGGGACACACACTTTTTCAAGTACAATTAATATTATTCATTTCATATTAATTTAGGAAAGAAACGACTCGCCTTGCCTCGGGATAATGTAGTTCTTATGGTTAATGTCACCCATTTTCCCTCTCCTCACCTAGGGGTTGTTTCAAATTATTATTGCGGTTTAATAGAGCATAAAAAAGAAAGATTATTCCCACTGACAACTTTGCAGTAGCTCTGGCAGTTTTTGACATAATGAGTAAAATATGAATTTGACCCCAAACTTTCAGGTCAAATGAACGATCCTTTGGGCCTATTTTCGAGAAATCTTCACACTTGCACAGACTCATCAAAGTCAAGGCCGGAAATTTCTTCAAGGTTTGCAAATTATTTATATTGTTAATGAGAAATTTACATTTTTCCTTCAACATACTTCAATCCTAATTTTCTCTCCACTACTAATAGCAAACTTTGTATTTTTCTTTTGATAAAAAAAAATCAAATAAAAAAGGTTTCGAAGTACATTAGTCGTCCCTTTCGGAAGGCGTATTAGATTCTGCGAATGTGTGGATTATTATTGTTCTATAAACCGATAATAAGAGGTTCGATACTTCATTTATACGATTTTACCTAATGAGCAAATTCCATATTTTCCTTGTACGTTACAACACAACAAATATGAACAACAAGTCTATAAATTTCTATTATATAATAATATGTTATAATTCTTCTAATTTACGTTAAAAGAAGATTTTTAAATAAATCAATAAATAATTTAAAGGAAAACTTAAAAATTGTTATTAACTCTTGAAGTATAAAATAAATAGTTCTAGTAAATATTCAACAAGGCCGAGTTCACTGTGGCGTCTTTTTATAACTTATACGTTTTTCCTTTTCAAAGACCACGTTTATTATTCCAAGAAAAAATTACTAATTTATTTGAATGTCAGTTATATGACTGTATTCGCCAATCACTCGTACTTCCCAGCAACAAAAAAAAGTATCAAAATCATAAAGTTGCATTTTTATAATAGAGAGGTAGGGCGCATTCTGGACCACTTTTTCCATACGATTAGCAAACTTGCGGCAAGAGCGCACAAGGCTGTAAGATTGGTTTCGCTCCTTGTGCAGACTTACTAATCACAGTGTTGCAGTAACCGATTCTCAAAATCGATATTCCAAATCAATACTTGAATCCTGGAATGGAAAATTTTCAGCCAAAAATCTGGAATAGGAAATTATATCTGACGTCACAATATCAAGTAAGGGTCAACGAATTCGAAACTTCTTAGAAATACTGTAAAACATATTGATTTCTCAAAAACGCCACCTTGAAAGACACATGCTGACTTAAGAATAATTGTTGAAATATCCGATTCTCAAAATCGATATTGAAAATCAATACTTGAATCCGGAAATGGACATTTTTCACCCAAAATATGGAATAAGATATGATATCTGACGTCATAATATCAAGCTATTAATATCTGCTATCCCCAAGATTGAAGTTTTTCGCCCTAAAATAATATAATTTATTATATTGAAAATTGTTATGATCTGTTACCGCTTTAATGCCAATGTCCTTGAGTTAAATCCGATATTTCCCGTGCTTAAAATCCAAGGAATTACTCAAAAAATGTCACCCAGAAAGTCTCATTTCACACCATACGTTGATCAATTTCGAGGAATTAACATATCAAATAAACAGCATTCCTTAGTGATGACATCATCATAATTACATGCATCCTCATCTACGGGGTTGCAATATTTCACTAATATTTGTGGCATATATGAGGTTGGCTCTTTATTTTATCATTCTGCCGTGCAAATAAAAAAAACGTAACTTCATTTTAGATTAGTCATCTGTCACTTTCACTTACATTTCACTTACATCATATTACGAAATAGATATTCAATAAACACTATCAGAATCAAGGACATTTGAGCCTATTTCAAAAGATTATTCAAAGTGACAGATGACTGATCCGAACTGCAGATACGTTTTACTTCACTTGCACTGCAGCGTTGTACTGGTAGAAAACGACTAAGTACGTTTGTAGTATAAAAAGACCCTAAGGTCTATTTAAAAGTACTATTTTTTATGATTCCATCAGTTGATAACAAATTTACGTAACTTCAAATAACTATAAATCTGAAAAGTGTATTTTATGTGTATGTTGATTCCATTTTTTTTGAAAATGGACTTCAAAAAATATCTAAAAAGTTCTGCAAATCATGAAGACGGGGTATTAAATTACGCTTGAAAAGCAACCCCAATCAGCTAAAGAAATTAGATGGTGGACGAGGAGATGAACTAGAAACATCAGAATATTAAACTAAATGCTGAGGAAGAACAAACATATATCCATTAGACAAAAAAGTATGATTATTACATTGATCGTTAATTTGATGGCAGCAAGCAGAAAACTCAAGAAGTTGCTGAAAAAAGGAGATGGCATGAGTGAAGCTTGAATGAAACTACGAAAGAGAATAATTTAGGATGATGTGGAAAGCGCCTTTCAAACGAGGATAAGAACTGGGAACAGGTTCAAGTTAAAATTGATAAGCTAAAAACAAGATTCGAATTGAAGATTGATAGAAATCGCAAACTTAAGGGTTAATATTAATAGATACACCCCTTTTCAGGTTGGGTCTTCAACTTTCATTGAATTACCTGATTGCATCCAAAGAAAGAAAGCTGTGTTTAATGTTAAAAATAAAGATTCATATTGTTTTCTCTGGTCAGTAATGGCAGCTCTTTAAGCCAAGAAAAATCGGAAAAACCCTATTATTAAGCTTCACGGAGAAAACTATGTCGCAAGAATTGCAGTATATACTGTAATTCCTGCGCTATATATCGTAATTATCACATTATAATATCGTCAAATCGTGATATCGTACATTGCAAGATTTTACATTGTATTATTATTTCATTATATTAATTATACGAGGGTTCTAGTATTAGCCATGCGATGATAGTGCATTATAATATCCTAAAAACCTCCAGAACCGATATCATTGTGTGATATCATTGTGCAATATCTTCTTCTCCGTGTTCTTATGATTTAAAATACTAAATTTGATTCAGATACAGAAGTATGTCATTTTGCTTTAATTTTTTTTGCTTTAAATTAAAAGTTTAAACAGGTTTGAGCAGAAGAGTGCAGAATGGAAAATCATCACCCCGCTTTGCGAGCTGAATCGCAGCTCGGGAGATGAGATGAAGACGTAGATAGATGGTTTATTTCACATGCGCATGAAATTTACACCTCTTTTTAAGGAAAAGTTAAAATTAAATAATAATAAATTGTGTAAACATATACTAAATGCTTGAAACAAAGATCATTATTTCTGACAATGACCAATTGTCCAATCAAACATAAAGAATCTACCTTTCAAAGAGTGAGTGTAAAAAAAAATTATTTAAACAAAAATAAATTGTTAAACAATTGTTAATTATTTGAAAAATATTGAAAACCATTCCACTTGACAAACAAAAATAATTTATGGCAAAAAATGGAAAAACATAGCATTTATGTGTCAATTTTTGGCCAAACTGTCATTTTCAGTTTTTTGGGACATTTTTGGGGCTCCACAAGGGGGGGGGATGCATGAAAATTTAAATTAATTTAATGGAAATGATTGATTGGAGACTCCTCAACAAATTCTTAATATCTCTCGCAAGCTAAGTTTAAATCCAGAAACCTGAATCCCATTTTTCCAAAAATCAAAATTTCCCCATGTTAATCTTATGGGATTTTTAGGGCCATTGCGGCACGACTTAATATTAACCGATTTGGCTCAAACTTGGAAGACATTTTTTTTCCGGCAACCTCACAAAAAGGGGATGTGGCATGCCCTCTACTCGAAAGTCGGTTTTTTGGACCACCCCAGTGCACATTGAGGGCTACAGACGCACTGATGCCAAGATGGCTTCCAAAAACCATTAGAATTTATTCTACTACGTTCAAACAACAACAGATGGCACCACATGTTTCGATTTGAACCATATTTTCCAAACTACATCAATTCAAAAATTGTCTGGGGTCATTTAAACCCCGTGTGATCACTATGGGTTAATTCAAAAATAATTTTCTGAAATTTGCAATATTACAGAACGGTTTGCCATTGAGCGACTCGAAACCAGTTACAAATCTCACAGCATATCTCAGCAAATGAATTAAACCATATACAATTTTTGCAAGAATCTTGAAAATACGAACAGATTCTTACCCTTTAGAGGACGGGGGTGGTCGAAATATCGACCACCCAATGCACACTAACTATTTGATGTTTTCGGACAAAATTCGGTGCGTTGAACAAGGGGAAAATAGTGAGAAACATCCTGGAGACGTTTTGACCATGATAATCGTCATTCCAAGGAACGCATCGTTCACCTTCATTTTAGATAACAGAAACTGAAGAAGCTATTGTACATCTTCATGGATGTAGTTGGAGTTCATTGCACTTTTGGTAGGGAAAAGATCGTCATTCTGAGGTCAAGATTTTTGCCACTATTTTTTTAGAACTAGACACATAAACACATGCATGTACCAACTTTGACGCTAAAATAGCAACAAATAAATAAATGTATCACTTGACCTTGAAATCTTTATTTTCAAGATCACGTCTGCGTTCAGGATTTTTTGCACTATTTTTTTCTTACTCAGCGCCTCAAAAACATAGGTATGCTAACCATAACGCTAAGATATAAAAAATGACCTTGAGATGGTGATTTTCAAGGTTAAATGTGCCATCAGGACTTCTTTCACTATTTTTATCGTACTCAGCACATCAAAAAATATGCGTATACCAAACTATAACATTAAAATATCATAAAAAGATTTTTTTATATTGGCCTTTACATTGCGGACGGGGGTGGTCGATACATCGACTACCTGTCAGGTCGGGGACTTCAAATGAGTTTTCTGTTGAAATTATGCATAAATTAAAATTAAAACTATTTCTTGAAAAAAAGATCCTACTCCATCTTCACTCCATTGGGAATCGAACCACAAAACTTCTGATTTCCGGTCAGGTGCTTTTCCAATTAAGCTATTAGAGGGATCAGAATAAGAACTCTTAATTCAAGAACATAACGCCAATTTTTAGCTAGGTGTTAATGGTACAAGTGAGCAGATAAATTTAAAAAATTGAAAATATGCATAAATTTTTGGTCAAATGAGGTGAAGAACGTATAATTTGATACCTCTTGTTAGAACTTACTTCCTTGCAATAAAGTATCATAAATTATAAAAATAAATTCAGCAGTATTACAATTTAATAGAAGGAAATTGTGAAACTTTCAAATCAAAATGTAGTGATATAAAAAATATAAAAAATATAAAAATTAATATAGTTTGTAGAAATCGAGGATGATATATTCCTTTCTAGCTAACTAATTTAATTCAGAGATCATTAAAACTAGACTATAGAAACCTACGTTACTGATATTCTACAGATGTAGTGGTTCGTGCTATGTTTCCAGCATTTTCTTAATGACGTCATCAAATTCGTACTACGTAATTTCTGAAAAGAATGATTTTTAAACAACTTCAAGGTTATTGCAAATGAAGCATTAGATTTTGCGATGTTAAAAAATTATATCCGCACGTGTCGATTATAACTTACAACATTCTAGAGCATTACAAAAAACAGGGAGAGATATTAATATATCAAGACAGTAAATCATATGCAGCATGTATAGGTTAGAGAAAAAGATACGTGGAGAGAGCTATGTATTGAAAAATGTTTTAATTCGAAAATAATTTTATAAAATTTGTAAGATTACAGAAGGTTCTGTGATTGAACGGCTCGAAAAATACCAACAGATTCTTAAAAGGTCCCTTGCATAAAGTGGATCACTGTAACAGATTTAGAATTTTATATTGATACACACACACACACGCATATGAATCTTTTTTTCTCAGAACGAACATTTTTTTAGTTTGTAGTTAAATAAAGCCATTTAAAGGGGCAATGATTTCAAGTTAACAGAATACTTGATATATAGTTTCTTTAACTAACTTTCTTTCATAGAGTCCACCACAATCAGATACGCTGATTTTACTTCTAGTTGTAAATAGAGGATGATGATGATGAGGAGAAGGAGGAGGATGAGAATGATGAGGAGAAGGAGGTGAGAATGATGAGGATGAGGAGGATACAATAATATTACAGTCCAGTAGCTACTGAAAATATTAGATTTAGATGTAAAAATAAAGGAGAACATTGGCTTCCAAACAAGATAAAAAACTAAACAAACTGTAAGCAATGCCTTGTTTCTAACTACTAGGTATATCTATAACAACTGAAAATAATTATTTTCTTCTTAGAACCAACGTTTAATTTTTTAGATAAATCCAGTTAAACAGATAAGGATTTCTGATTACCAGAATCATTAACATACTTTTAATTCATCTATACCCAATAAGTTTGTGGATTGATTACGCTTTCTGTTACAAGGTCAACTAGCTGGAAACGTAAATAATGCACACGAAATTATTTTAATTGTTAATGAAATGCGACAGGTTGGTATCATTGAATAACTTTTTTAGTTTAGCAACTAGTTAAATGTAATTAAATTAACACTTTGAAATTATTTATTCAAGATTCCCTATCATTAATATTTTTTTCATATTGATGAAATGGAACCAACACTGAACAAAGTAAGCAATAATTTTTAATATTCGATATATAATTTATATGTCTATTGTAATGAAATAGGCTAAATCAATTTAATTTAAAAAAATGTATGTGTATGTGATTTAGGATAATTCAAGATTAAACAGGAGAAAGCGCGGTTACAAATATAAGAAATGCAGCATGTCTGAATGTGGCGCACTCTATGATAATCTCTGTTAACCAAAGACCGCTTGTTAATGAAACTAAGTTTTCGTTTACTAAGTTGACATAGCTGAGTCAAAAGTATAATCATGATTCTACTAATCAGAAATAATTATCTATTTAAGGTCATATGATACTTCGTCGTGTGTGGTCAATCGGGTACAGTTCCCCCGGCTTTTTTTCCACAAAAATGAAAATGTTTAAAAACTGAATTCGGAGATGGTATAAAATATCATAACGGACGTCCCTGGTCACTTTTTTGAGGGATAATAACTAAAAAAAATGATTGTGCTAAATACAAATTTTATGCATGTGCATTATTTTGAAGTTACGTCGTTTTTCAACTCTGCCTTTCCGATAATTTAGAAATTATTTATGAAATAAACTTTTTTGATTGCCTGCAAACAAGGTTAGTTCCGGGAGATTAGTTACTATGTTTATTTATAAGTCTAAAGTTTTCAGCCAAAAATATTGTGTAGTCTGGAAGTAACGCTCGGGAGAATTGTAATACGCATAACCTCGAAATATACACACAAGTTGTTCGCAATATAAAAATTTATTTGAAAATAAAACACACAAAAAAAGTTTGCGGGAACGTTCGTTAGCATATTCGTTACCATTTCCCAGATTTTGAAGACAAAATATTTCTTATCCTAGGAAAAAAGCCGGGGGAATTTGACACTGAAAAAATCGATACTAATTCCTAAGCGCTATCCAAATTAATCACATTTTGCTAAATTAAAACTTTTTTTTGTTGACCCACAAAAACGTGTGCGGGACGTCCGCTGGCATGTTCGATATCGTTTCCCAAATTAACGTTACCTACAGCTTTTAAAAAAGTTTTTTGTTATTTTAAAGCTGTTGCTCTCCTTTTATTTGTACATTTAGAAATGTCACACAACATACAATTCAGAGCATATAATCATTGAATCCAATATTTCTCAGTACCTACTTGTCTTAACTACATTATTATCGAATCCTTATCCTCTTTCACATCCTCATCCTCCTCTTCCTTTATTCATTTTCGTTCTTCCACATACATTTTGATAGTTTATTGATTTTGATTTATTAGAGTTCAAGATTTAACAGCAGAAACGTGGTTACAACTATATGAAAAGCAGCGCAACCTATATGGGTACACTCTCTCATAATCTTTATTAACCTAAGAACTCTTGTTATTCAAACTAATTTATAAGAAGAATTCCTGAAAATAGAATCAAGAATCTAACGACCAAATTTGGACAAACGCTACAAAATGTTCCCACTGCAATCTGAAAAACAAAAAGGAACATCCTCCTCCTCTCTTCTCCCCCTAAAAAACAAGAAAAAAAAGGAAACCACTCCCCTTCAATTTGGACAAAAAAATAAAAAGGAGGAAAGAAAAATGAGAAGGCAACCAACCAAATCCCCTTCCTTCTCTTTTTTATTTCTTTCGTCCTCTTCATTCCTACCATTAACAAATCACAATCAGAAATATTTGTAAAAAATAATCACCAACGTTTTGGCACTCCTACAGCGCCCAGTATATAAAAAAGTATAATAATATTGTTTTTTTATTTTTAGTTTTTTTTTCATTTTATTTTATTTTTATTTTATATTATTAAAAAAAATTATTTTGCCTTGATAAGGATGCCGTGGCAGTGCCGAAACGTTGGTGATTATTTTTTTACAAATATTTCTGATTGTCATTTGATAATGGTAGGAATAAGGAGGACGAAAGAAATAAAAAAGAGAAGGAAGGGGATTTGGTTTGTTGCCTTCTCATTTTTCTTTCTTCCTTTTAACTTTTTGGCCAAATTGAAGGGGAATGGTTTCCTTTTTTTCTTCTTTTTTAGAGGGAGAGGAGAGGAGGAGGATGTTCCTTTTTGTTTTTCAGATTGCAGTGGGAACATTTTGTAGTGGTTGTCCAAATATATAAAATATGAAATATATATAAAATAATACAAAATAAAAATTTCATTTTATTTTTATTTTATATTTTTTTTTGCCTCGATAAAGGTGCTGTATGAGTGCCGAAACGTTGGTGATTATTACAAATTTTTTTAAAATGTTTTTTATTGGGATTTGATAATGGTGGGAATAAACAGGACGAAAGAAAAAAGAGAAGGAAGGGGATTTGGTTGGTTTCCTTCTCACTTTTCTTTCCTCCTTTTTATTTTCGTCTAAAGTAAAGATGAATAATTTTCTTTTCTTCTTTTTTTTTCTTTTTTAGGGGGAAAGGTGTTCCTTTTCTCAGATTTCCATGGGAACATTTTGTGGTGTTTGTCCAAATTTGGTCGTTAGATTCTTGATTTTATTTCCAGGCATTCTTTTCATCAATTTCATTTTATTCATATTTAATTAAATTTTTATTTTTATTTGATTTGATTTTTTTTCTATTTTTATTTTATATTATTAAATTTTTTGCCTTGATAAGGGTGCTGTAGGAGTGCCGAAACGTTGGTGATTATTTTTTACAAATATTTCTGATTGTGATTTGATAATGGTAGGAATCAAGAGGACGAAAGAAGTAAAAAAAAGAAGAAAGGGGATTTGGATGGTTGGCTTCTCATTTTTCTTTCCTCCTTTTTATTTTTTTGTCCAAATTGAAGGGGAATGTTTTCCTTTTTTTTCTTCTTTTTTAGGGTTAGAAGAGAGGAGGAGGATGTTCGTTTTCGTTCTTCAGATTGCAGTGGGAACATTCTGCAGTGGTTGTCCAAATTTGGTTGTGAGATTCTTGATTCTATTTTCAGGAATTCTTCTCATCAATTTGATTATTGGACGTTAAAAAGGGGGTTCAAGTTGGGTTTTAATCTTATTTAAATATCCTACATTTTAATTTAGCCGACTTGGATTGGAGGTCATGATTATGTCAGGTTTGTTTATGGATGGTTTGCCTTTCAATCTTTCACTTGATTCTTAGTTGTCAGTGAGAGAGCATTTGTGGCATGATAACCTTTGTTAACCGAGGTTCCCGTTTTAGTAAAAGAAAGTTCCGTTTACTAAGTGGGAATAGCTGAATCAACTATATATCCATTATTCTGTTAACTTGAAATCCTTGCCCCTTTAAATGTCCTTCGTAAATTGACGGATAGAACCCAGATAAGAACCGGATGGAAGTTGATTCTTATCTGGCGCTATTGGAATTAGACCCGGGTTTTGTCCCCGGTTTATACTCGGTCCTTGATCAGATTCCATCTGGATTGATATTATTATCTCCAGCTTCTATATGGATCTCCTCCGGGACCTTCAAGATTTGTATTCGGTTTGTAGTTGAGATTAGACCTGTTTTATACCCGGTACTTGACTGGGTTCTGCCTGGGACCAGATAACATCTACTGGATTTCTACATGGGTATTATACCGCGGTGACGTATTCTCTATCAAAATGCAGGTAACGAAAAACGTAAAATAGTTCTATTAAATCTAAAATTCTAGCTTAAATACATTATATTCTAATATTTGTTTACATGTTTAAGTACACT
>NC_046659.1:20206720-20209505 GCF_010883055.1 Belonocnema kinseyi | reverse complement strand
CTAAGAAACTGCGTGAGACACCAGTTCTAGGAAGGCTGAGAACGGGGTAACTGAAAACGATAGTTTTGTGTAATTTGAAATCTTTAAAAACTTGTAGAGCGCAGAAGGTCAGCGAGGAATACGTCATAATATTGGTGAATATTTCGGGATATTTCGAAATAATTTAAAATATCAAAAATATTTGAAATTATAAAGAATATCAAGAATACCAGGAATATCTAGGAATATTGAAAGAATACGCGTATGGGAATATTTAGTAAATGTACCAGGAACATCAAAGTGATCGACGATTATATCAAAAACGCAAAAATATGTACTTCTTTGTTATCGGTTACTATTGTGTGTGATCATCCAGATCGATGGATTCAGAGATTGTGGCAAAGAGCTGAACATTTTAAAAGTGGCCATGTGCCTTAAAGAGATCGGATAGGAACCGGGTAAAAAAGTATAACCTTATTTTAATTTTTAGTTCCATTTGCCAGATACGAACCGAGTAGAACCAGGTAGCCGGTACATTTTCACTTAATAATTTATAAGTGGCCATGTGCCTTATAGAGACCAGATAGGAACCGAGTAAAAAAGTATAATATTATTTTAATTTCTAGTTCCATTTACCATATATGAACCGGATAGGACCATATAGCCAGTACACTTTCACTTAATAATTTACGAGTGGCCATGTGCCTTATAGAGACCAGATAGGAATCGAGTAAAAAAGTATATTATTATTTTAATTTCTGGCTCCATTTGCCAGATATGAACCGGATAGGACCAGATCAGTACACTTTCACTTAATAATTTACAAGTGGCCATGTGCCTTAAAAAGAGCAGATAGGAACCGGGTAAAAAAGTAAATTATTATTTTAATTCCTGGTTCCATTTGCCAGATAAGAACCGGGTGGAACCAGGTAGCCGGTGTACTTTCACTTAATAATTTATAAGTGGCCACGTGCCTTAAAAAGACCTGATAAGAATCGGGTAAAAAAGTATATCTATATTTTAATTTCTGGTTCCATTTGCCAGATAAGAACCGGGGAGAATCAGATACCCGGTACAATTTCACTTAATAATTTATAAGTGGCCATGTGCCTTGAAGAGACCTAATAGGAACCGGGTAAAAAAAATATATCTTTATTTTAATTTCTGGTTCCATTTGCCAGAAAGAAACCGGGTAGCACCAGGTAGCCGGTTCACAAGCTTCGATTGCCACATAGAGAACGGATAGGCTCCAGGTAGAATTCTAATTTTATATGATTATAATTTTCATTTCGTTTCCATTGACCAGATAAAACCCGGGTAGTCGCGGGTAGAATATTTAAACAACTTATTTTTTATTACCATTTCCCGGATATGGACCGGGTAGAGCCAGATAGATCTCACAAAATTAAATTAAAGACCAAATAAAAACCGTATAGAACCGGATAAGGACCGAAAGGGTATGTAACCGGTTCCTTTCCGGTTTCGATTGTATTTCAACCAGTCATTTTAATCAGGGTGTGAGAAGCACCCGGAGCTATCGCACATTTCGCAGCAACGTCTGCGAAACCATGCCGAACTACTGTCAAAAAGGGGCTATGTAAGCGGAACGCCTACTCTGCCACAGCCAGATCCAGCCGGCAACAGAGAAAGAGAGGCGACACTGAGACCAACCGCGGGCAGGCATCCAGTAGAGGAAGAGCGATGCTTTATGACCCGAAGAAACATCAACACCAAGGTTTCTCTCAAGCCTAAAGATCTGGCTGAAATGGATGACGAGCTTCGTGGACATTTTACCGAAGAATCCGACCTCTGGACTATCAATTATTGTGTGTATAATGCAGCGAGAGCTTTGGCCGATGCGAACCGTAAAACAAAACCAACGGTCGATCATAAGACCAAAAGACGAATGCATCAACTTGTCATAAAGATAGGCTGGGCAAGACAGTACGCGTCCCGTATTCAGTGTGTGACTGACTACATCACTTCTGGCATGAATTTTACCGCCAAGGTTCGAAAATCCGCGCGCGAAATCCGGACCTGTTATCACCCATCTCGACTCTTCCAAGACCCTCCAGTTACAGTCGAACACCCGCCCAAACCAGAGGAGGTCGAAGTATTTTGGAGAGAAGTCTACGAAGTGTAACATAGACTGGACGAAGACTCAGAGAATATAAATAGCTTCAAGGAGCTGTGTGATGCCCTCATAACTCCTGATCAGGAATGTCCACCCATCACTACCGAGGAAGTGAAAAAAGTATTGAGAGAAATGAAGAACTATTGCGCACCGGTATCAGATTGTATCAAAACCTTCTGGTGGAAGAAGTTTCCTTCAACCCATCAGCATTTGGCCCGTATTTTCACCTCATATTTAAAGTCGGAAGAGCCAATTCCGAAGTGGTTGGTGGAAGGGCGCACAATACTCCTGCCGAAAACAGGCAACTTAGCTGACCCGAAGAATTACAGGCCAATCACTTGTCTAAATACTCTGTATAAGATATTCACAGCTATCCTAAATGATAGGATTGTTCGGGCAATTGAACCTGTGTGGCAAAAAATGTATGAACAACGAGGTTCAAAGAAAGGTGTAGCGGGGTGTCGGGAGAACCTGCTCATCGATAGATGTGTCTGCAAAGATGCAGCATTCTACCAGTGTGACCTATCGATGGCCTGGATTGAATATCGGAAAGCTTTCGATTCTACATCTCATAGACTTATCATCTGTCTTTTGGAAATCTTAAAGGTTCATCCGCAAATAGTTGGGTACATAGAGAGATTGATGCCGCTTTGGAAAACCAGATTTACTATC
>NC_046659.1:20202495-20206620 GCF_010883055.1 Belonocnema kinseyi | reverse complement strand
TCGGCACCAGCTGACAAAAACATCATAGCCAAGGAGAATGAAAAGAAAGAGAGGTATCGAGACCTGATAAGGGAGTTGCAACGATTGTACCCGGAATATTCTATTAAACTGATCGTCCTTATAATCGGCGCTCTTGGAGGTGCCAAGCTTTCACTTGCTAATAGCCTAAAAAGCATCCCTGCGTGTCAACAATATCCTAGAACACTTGCGGGAAAAATGCAGAAGGCGGTTGTCCTTGGGTCGCTCCGTGTTCTTAGGGTCCACGAGGCTTTTTCTGGATCGTCGTATTGATTCCTTTACAGACTGTAACCACCTATTTCACGGTTGTGAGACGTGGTTATGGCTGAAATTTTACCGCGATTTCGCTGGAATCGGGTGCAATTTTTCAGATTAGCATCCGCTCCCGGCGAAATCCTGCGGTTGTCCTTGTGACAAACTTTTAACTATATATATGTATATGTATGTGTATATATATACATATATATAGTTAAAAATTAGTCACAAGGACAACCGCAGGATTTCGCCAGGAGCGGGTGCTAACCTGGAAAATTGCACCCGCTTCCAGCGAAATCGCGGTAAAATTTAAGCCACAACCACGTCTCACGACCGTGAGCTAGGTGGTTATTTTGCGATGGCCGGGAACTTTTGGATCACCATAGGTAAGTATACATATCTTTGTATCTTTACAAAGATATGTATACTTACCCATGGCGATCCAAAAGTTCCCGGCGAAATCCCGCGGTTGTGCTTGTGACAAATTTTTAACTACACACACACCCACACCCACACATACACACACACACACACATATATATATATATATATATGCAAAAACATAAACTTGCCTGCCGCGCTAACTACCGGTATGAGGTGAACAGATGCTTAAAAAATAAAAAAAATAGCTCGAAAGTAAGAAAAAAAGTATGGTATTGAATGTCTAGCTAATTGACTTTCTCCCTTCAGGTGCTATTGTAGGGCGGGTTTCAGATTAGTGTCCAGAAAAAAACTGGAAAACAAGTGCTTATCTCCCCTGCTGTTGAAAAAGAACTGGTGAACCGCAAAAGGCCGTCAGTGCCATTTCAGTGGCTATTTATGCTGATTTTCAGCACCTGAACACCACTGCGAAGTGATGGGACGATCATATAATGGTTCTATTGTATTAGTCACGTACCGGGCGGACAGAGTTATTTGGAGTACCTGGCCGCAACCCTTTTTAGAATGTTCTCCAAATTATTAATACTTTTGTTTATTTTATGAATTTTCTCATTATATATATTTATAATTATAACTTATATAATAATATACTACTTTGAAGTTGAATTCAAAAATGTTGTCTGTTTTGACGTATCTCATTCCATTTACGAGATACGTTATATTTATTCCAATTTTAAACATTCAAAAGCAAAAGTTAGATATCTGAAATAATCGAAACCCGTAGATTCTGAACTTCTAACCTTCTCGTAGATAATTTCAAATTTTTTATTTTTAATCCCTTTCAGCTGGTCTACTTGCTAGCCTAGTCGCATTGGCATAGACACACTGATTTTCCCTAACACTATAGTATACACTACTAATGCACCTTTTCAAAATACTCACAGACTAGATTTATTGGGTGAAAATAGCCTTTTAAGAATTTAAATGGACACTTGCAGGGGAACTCAGGTATAGAAAACTAGCGGTAAAGGTAGTGCTGAAGAAACAGCACTGACCATATACGAATCTTGCCTCTTTTGAATGACTTTCAATGAATCCTTTTCGCGAACACTCACTCACGTTTCGTATACTGAAAGTTCCGCATGAAATGCAACGAGTGGGTTTATGCTACTCGAAACTTATGTTCGTATACGAATCAAGAGTTTGATCATGCGCAGTGATTAAATTTCATGATTTATGAAGCGGCAAAAAAAGTGACATTTTATCCTTTCTCATTTTCAAATTCTTTAGAAATATGTTTCGTTTTGAGGTTAAAAAATACTTAATTCTAAATTGTAGGTACATTTCATTATAAATCTAATGATAATATTGAAAAGAAAATTATAATTCTGCAAAATTTTCCAGAAACGTTTACACTGCCTAATATATCAGAATATAATCATAATTTTATATATTTCCCAAAAGTTATCCGGTATACAGTACAAGTCCGATAACTTTCAACTTGGGGGCTGTAGGGGCGGGAAATTCCAGGAATTGAGGTCTTATCGGATGCCCCCTGTAGTAGCACGATATTAGGTGCGCGCATGCGTGAATCATGGGCGCAAATCATGAACAGAGCACACGTAATGGGAGAACCACAATTAGTGTACGTGCCGTACGTGTGGCGACGTCTTAAGGAGAGTGTACACTTATCGGAAGGCAAGTTACCGGGCTTGTACTGTACTAACAACGACGTAAAAACTTTTTTTTCAGACTCAGGAGGCCTCAAAACGTCGAAATTTGATGAAATCCACGATTGTAAGTATTCACATAGAACTAAAGCCTTCTCATTACGGATGAGAATGTAATAATTCATTATTTTTCGTGCAATCAAAATAAAAGTAATCCGATTTTTCTTACAAAAGATATCGGGTATACAGACGAGGACAATAAAAGTGACAGACATGCACTGACGTAAAAACTTTTTTTTTCTACCTCAGGAGGCCTCAAAACGTCGATATTTGATGAAATCCGCGAAAATCAGTTTTCACATAAAAGGTAATGGGTTGAAGATCTACAATTTTATTTGTCTACCTAATCTCAATTGCACTTTTAGCAATATTTTTCTTCACTAATATCATATTCCACAGAAATATGAGTGGTAAAAAATTTTCACAACATATTTTTAATATAATATTATAATTAATATATCTTTAACCATTTCACCCGGCACCACGTGCTAACAGTGGAAGTATTCAATTTTTAAACCATCCATATGTTGGCGTATTTCACCAAAGATATTATAAACGTAGATGCGGTGCGGGCTTACTTACCCGCGATACATGTAGACGGCGCGTCCGGCGAAAATTGTCAGTTCCCCTCTACCCACCGCAACCCGTGTATAGCACCCTTATCTCAGTAGGCCCCTCGATGCGCACTTATGGTAACTTAGCTCGGACATGAACCTTTTAAATTGAAAGTAAATTCTCAATTAAAATTTTTTTCACATTTATAACTTTACAAAACATGGTTACTTTATTAAATGCCAGAGACAAAAGGCCATGCGTTTTTTTTTTATTTCGGTTTCATATATTTTCTTCTAACTTTAAAATAATTTCTTCTAATTTGTATTCTTTTATAAGTTATCATTTTTTCACTCTCTAATATTATATTTTTATTCAAACTGAAAAAACCTGTAAGTGCAATATCTGTATATAGTTCTTTGATATTATTTTTTTTTGTGGTCCGCAATTTCTATGGATTTTTTATACTCTTCGTCTAATCAAGTTCTCGTATGTATTTTCTAATTTCTTAATTATTATATATTCTAACATTCTTATAAAAATATATTTATAATTCCAAGTGGCAGTAAAATTGTTTTTTCGGTTTTTAGATGTTAAGCCGGCAGTTATAAGCCAGATTACGTTTCGCATTGGCAACAAAAATTAGACAAACAGAATTTCACTGGCGGGTTCATAAACTATATCGTGTTCCATAAAATATATTTTAAAATAAACTGTAAAATATTATAATTGATACAGCTTACTTGAAATACTTACGTAAGTTATATGGTATACGTTTTAAAATGCAAATAATTTCAATTTTATCGTAAAATTTTTGTAAAATTCGAAAAGATTGCCTCAAAATCTTCCAGATTTTCTTTTACAATTTTATCAATCTTTTAAAATGTTTTGAAATATTTTTAGGACTGAAAAATCTCGAATAACACAATTTCCGGCACTATAAAATTCGTGAATTGCAAAATTCCTGAATAATAAAATTCCGGAAATTATAAAAATGCCAAAAAATAAAATTCCGGAAATTATAAAAATGCCAAAAAATAAAACTTTCGAATTGAAAAGTTCACGAAAAATAAAATTCCCGACAGTCAGGATGCAGTCTCATGAAGATAGAGTAGTAGAATAGTGGAACAGTTTTGACCAATGATGTACCTGCACACGCTCTCGCAGTCTCCTCATTCGTCTAAACTGT
>NC_046659.1:20200544-20202395 GCF_010883055.1 Belonocnema kinseyi | reverse complement strand
TATATATATACTGACCTGTTTTTAAGCTTTTTAAAACTCATTTGAAAACTTTTAAACGCTTTTGGTTCGATAGTTTGAGATTGAACCATTTCAAATTATTTAGTTAAAAAGCAGTAGTTAGAAAGCACTATTGTACGTGCCGTACGTGTGGCGACGTTTTAAGGGGAGTGTACACTTATCGGACGGCAAGTTATCGGACTTGTACTGTACTAACAACGACGACGACAGACAACTACGTAAAAACTTTTTTTCAGACTCAGGAGGCCTCAAAACGTCGAAATTTGATGAAATCCACGATTGTAAGTATTCACATAGAACTAACGCCTTCTCATTACGGATGAGAATGTAATAATTCATTATTTTTCGTGCAATAAAAATAAAAGTAATCCGATTTTTCTTACAAAAGATATCGGGTATATAGACGAGGACAATAAAAGTGAGAGACATGCACCGACGTAAAAACTTTTTTTTCTGCCTCAGGAGGCCTCAAAACGTCGATATTTGATGAAATCCGCGAAAATCAGTTTTCATATAAAAGGTAATGGGTTGAAGATCTACAATTTTATTTGTCTACCTAACCTCAATTGCAGTTTTAGCAATATTTTTCTTCACTAATATCATATTCCACAGAAATATGAGTAGTAAAACATTTTCACAACATATTTTTAATATAATCTTATAATTAATATATCTTTAACCATTTCACCCGGCACCAAGTGCTAACAGTGGAAGTATTCAATTTTTAAACCATCCATATGTTGGCGCATTTCACCAAAGATATTATAAACGTAGATCCGGTGCGGGCTTACTTACCCGCGATAGATGTAGACGGCGCGTCCGGCGAAAATTGTCAGTTCCCCTCTACCCACCGCAACCTTTGTATAGCACCCTTATCTCAGTGGGCCCCTCGAACATGGTTACTTTATTAAATGCCAGAGATAAAAGGTCATGTGTTTTTTTTTTATTTCGGTTTCATATATTTTCTTCTAATTTTAAAATTATTTCTTCTAATTTGTATTCTTTTATTAGTTATCATTTTTTCACTCTCTAATATTATATTTTTATTCAAACTGATAAACCTTTAAGTGCAATATCTATATATAGTTCTTTGATATTATTTATTTTTATTTTTTTGGTCTGCAATTTCTATGAATTTTTTATACTATTCGTCTAATCAAGTTCTCGTATGTATTTTCCAATTTCTTAATTATTATATATTCTAACATTCTTATAAAAATATATTTATAATTCCAAGTGGCAGGAAAATTGTTTTTTCGGTTTTTAGATGTTAAGCCGGCAGTTATAAGCCAGATTACGTTTCGCATTGGCAACGAAAATTAGACAAACAGAATTTCACTGGCGGGTTCATAAAGTATATCATGTTCCATAAAATATATTTTAAAATAAACTGTAAAATATTATAATTGATACAGCTTACTTGAAATACTTACGTAAGTTATATGGTATACGTTTTAAAATGCAAATAATTTAAATTTTATCGTAAAATTTTTGTAAAATTCGAAAAAATTGCCTCAAAATCTTCCAGATTTTCTTTTACAATTTTATCAATCTTTTAAAATGTTTTGAAATATTTTTAGGACTGAAAAATCTCGAATAATACAATTTCCGGCACTATAAAATTCGTGAATTGCAAATTTCCTGAATAATAAAATTCCAGAAATTATAAAAATGCCGAAATATAAAACTTTCGAATTGAAAAGTTCACGAAAAACAAAATTCCCGACAGTTAGGATGCAGTCTCATGAAGATAGAGTAGTAGAATAGTGGAACAGTTTTGACCAATGATGTACCTGCACACGCTCTCGCAGTCTCCTCATTCGTCTAAACTGT
>NC_046659.1:20198727-20200444 GCF_010883055.1 Belonocnema kinseyi | reverse complement strand
CGTACTACGAAGTCGAATTCTTGTTTTCTCATTCTTCGTAAAATATGACGGTAAAGCAGCAGAAAGATTTTTTGAGGTTAGAAAAGTTTGACATGTATGTATAGCTGAATTTTTTCAGATCTGAAGCTTGATCCAGGTTTTTGGTACATAGTCTTTTTTTTTAAATTGTAAAAAAAGTTTTTTCGAAAAATCTAATTTTTTAATTTTAAAAAAAGAAACTAGAAAGAAGTTTCGAGATAACGAGTGGTAAGAAAATTTATACTTGATAAGTTTTTTCATTAATTTTTTTATTGAAATAATCAAATATTTACACCAAAAAAAATTTTTTTAATGTTTAAAGTTATTGAAAATTATTGTTTGAATGTAAAATAACATTAATTCAAAAAAAAAAACATATTTGTGGATAACATATTTTAGTTGAAAATATACATGGTATTTTTTTTTAAATTACAAAAAATCTTCCGAAAATCGAATTGTTAATTTAAAAAATTAAAAAGGAATTTTGAGATAAATTAGTGCTGATTTAAATCCTGCAAAATTTGCTTGGAAAATGTTATCATCTTCGAGGAAAATTTAGAGAGAATTTTTCTTCCATTTGAGGTACAAGTGTTTTTACATCAATTTTTCTATACATTTTTTGTAGAATTATTTTAATTTTAAATTTAAACAATAACTTTTTAACACTAAATATTAAACAAAAATTTATTCGATAAAAATATTATATTATTACTAAATCTTAATGAATAAATAATATTGATTAAGAAACAATTTTATATAGGGAATTTTATTATTTGATAATTTTCAAATTCGGTAATATTGTAAACCGTTCGGGAATTTGATTAGTTTTTGAATTTTATTATTCGAGACAGAGAAAGTTTTACCGAATCAGGAATTTGATTTTTTTTCATGTATTTGAGCTCTCCCTGTCAAATTACAGAAAATTTGCTGTAATTATAATTTCGGCACCTGAATCTTGTCGATGTTTTCCCTTGGCGCGGAGCTAGAGAAGTGTGGAGCGGGGGGAAATCACAAAATTGTATACTAATGTTGTGTTTATACATATATATGTACCATTTTAGGGTAAGTCAAAAACACCTGAGGGGGGGGGGGTAAGATCGCCGTTTCGCCACCATTGTGGATTCGCGCCTGGTTTTCCTACAGTATTTATTTTAAAAAATGTGTATACAAATTTTTGAAATCACAAGTTATAAAGATAATCTCAATTAAAAATTTTAAAATTCGCTTTACATCCAACTTTGATCCTTGGCTCTTGGCGATTTTTTCTTAATGCATTTCAGTCACTGATAAACGGGAGCAAATTAAATAGGAATATCTCAGAAAATAAATGATTAAAAAACAAAACAATTGGGGCGACTTTTTTGACCTCTAGGTAGTAAAAAAGGAAAACGTCAGAAAATTAAAAATCTAATTATTCTCTTTTAAGATACTAATACAATTTACAAAACGCTAAATGTAAAATTTTCAGATTTTTCAGCCTTCAGTTTAACAACTCAAATTTTAACGTTAAAATTTACCTCATTTTCAGTATACAGGCTTATTGTTTGAATTTTCACAATTTTCGTTATAAGTTATAGGTTACGCCAAAACCAACTTATTCTGGGATTCGAAATTGCTACAACGTGAAGAGGTAAAAAGTTTAAATTCAATGTATTCAGATTGAAGTAGGCAAATTTATTTGGTTTTAAATATAAATTAA
>NC_046659.1:20196798-20198627 GCF_010883055.1 Belonocnema kinseyi | reverse complement strand
TGGCTCAAATTGTTTCTCACTAATAAAGCACTAGAATTTTGCTCTGAGTAAAACGTGGTAACGCTGTTAGTATATTCGTATACGAATAACTCGAATCGCAAATTCGAAGAGTGCTCGAGAATGTGACTTTCTTCTCGTACTTAAGTTACCATTCGAAACTCTACATACACTAAAAGTTTCGAACGAAGTCGAGAATAGAGACCGAGTGCCACTTCATTGTTATTTCAGTGCGTTTTCATCGGCAGGGTCCCTTATGAATTTAAACTACTAAACTTCAGCAGATTTGCGCCATCACCAAATATTAATTAAGAAATCTGCTCGCGATGCGCCATAACAAGTGTTACTTAAAAACATTAGAAATTATCGAATTTTTGACTTCAATACTGGTTTAATTTAAAGCAGGAATAGGCCCTAATTAACTAAAGTAAATTGCAGGCATAAGTTCTTTATTTTACTTAATGCCATCATTCCAAACTTCTTTCATAGATGAAATATAACACTGTATGGAATTACATATCTGGCTAGAGCATTATTTGTGTTTAAAAAATGTGAACTGACAAAACTTACCTGTAGAGTTAGTATTTGCTGCTTCAGCTCCAGTCGTTATATATAATAAAATACATATTGCAAGTATCGCCTTCATTTTTAAACGTTGAATACATACAATTTCAACAAGAATTCGAGAGATAGTAGCATGGAGGATATAAGGAGACCAATCTGTATTGCATGGACTTGACCAAAAACGGTCACTTTTCTGTTGCCAGAAGTAGGCACACCCTATGTGTAAAATCACACTTACGTATAGTTGAGAACTTTCCGAGCATGGCGTGTGAACCGCACTTTAAAAAAATATGGCCGCCTCCATTGTTTTGATTTGACAGGTGTTACGTCCTACCTTTCGGATCCACCGAATAATATAAAGAATTATTCTTTGATTGGTGGATTCCATTTCTAGTCGTAAGGTTCGCTGCTGACTGGCGTTGATTTGAAAATCAACTACCGCGGTTATTTAAATCCTTATAATAATCACAGGTGATGAAATTAAGAATCTCACAAGTTAAAATGTCATTTTAAATGAATAACTTTATTCACTAACTTTGCACATTAATCCATGGGACACACACACAACAGTTAATATACACTTATTATTATTATTAAATTCTATATCTAACTTTACTTAATGTTACATATAAACTATATTCGACGACTACACTAAGTTACGCGGAACTTATACATTTTAGATTCTACTTTCTATATCAAATATTTAATATTTAAGATCTCGAGTGACGCGGGTTCAATGAATATCAACGATTCAAGGATATCTGCCGTTCCTCCCCGAGTCACATATATTTATAACCTTGCATTTTTGGATTACGTGCAAGGGTAGCATTAGAGTAGGGGAGTCAAGTGCAAACCCTTGACGTTGAGCCTGACCAATAGGAGCCCGCTAACGAATGACGTAACGAATTAAGCTGACCACGCAGTGATCCCAGATCTGAAACGAGATGCGGTCCAATACTATGACAGGGCTATGTCCGTGTGAATATAGTAGGAGACGCTGTAAATGACTGATTTGCGCGCGCAACCCACTTCTCCTCTTCTGAATTTGAAAACTCGAAGATGCACGATTGCCGGTCGGAGCACTTCGTCGATTCTATTTATTTATCTATCTGCTAACAGCTAACTGCTTTGGAATAAATTCAGGAGATTGGGATTTTGATATTTCTAGATTTCGATGCTGACTATTCTCATGATTTGAATAGATCGCGCGCCTCTTGATATGCGTATATTTTGAGGTTATGTTATTTCATGTATAAAATATAAATTAT
>NC_046659.1:20195273-20196698 GCF_010883055.1 Belonocnema kinseyi | reverse complement strand
AAATAATTTAATTTAAAAAATTGTAAAATTAAACGGTGTTAAAAGTTTGTGTTTTATACGTATGAATTATTGAGCGTTTAAATGAAATATTTCTGAATTAAACATTTTTTTCAAACCAATTGTATGTATTTCTGAATTAGATCAGAGATTTTTTGAAAAAAAGTCAGATCTGGGACACGCCATTATAAGCAACAATTAAAAACTATACGAATTTGAACAGAGTGGTTAGAAATAAAAAGCCTTGATTTGTTAAAATTGTAATGAGCTAAATTTTAAGTTTGAACGCTACAATTTTAATTTAGAATAATATTCAAAATTAATTTAAAACTTGAAATTATTTGAAATTATTTGAAACACGATGTAGATTTTTGCAGATTTAAAAAAAAAGCTTTTGAGAATTGTAAAATATTCAAAAAGAATAACAAAAATGTAAAAAAAAGGAATCAGGACGATTTTAAGGCAATTTTTTTATTTTGCAGTTTTTTTAATTTTAGGAACAAAATTTAATTAACACAATAAATCAATTTTCAACCCGAAAGTTTACTTTTCAACCAAATAAATTAATTTTCTATCAAATAATTGGTGTTTTAACTAATAAAATGTACAGGATAAAGTTTCAAACAAAAATGGAATAGTACAATTTCCAGATAAAACCTGTGCTAAAAAATTGAATTGAATAAGAAAAGAAAACGAATTTTCAACAAAATTGTTAAATTTTCAAGGGAAAAGGTGAATTTTTGACCAAGAAGATTAATGTTCTATACAAAAAAAAAAACGATTTTCCAACTTAACCAATATAAACGATTAATTTTTAATCAATCATATAATAGTTACATTTTCAGATAAAGATAAATAATTTTTAAAGAAAAAATTTATTTTAAACGAAGTTGTTAAATTTTCGACCAATCAGATGAATTTTCGACCAAGAAAATTGATTATCTACAAAAAAAGGCAAAACTTGAATAAAATACATGAATTTTTAAAGAAATTATTTAATTTTAAAGTAAAAAAGACGAATTATCTACATAAAGTTGAAATTTTTAAGCGAAAAATACAAGTTTTCAATGAAAGAGTTAAACTTTCAACCAAATAGTTAAATTTTCAATCATAATTAAAAAACCTTGTTAAAAAACCGTATTTTTTCACAAAGTAGTTCAACTCTTAGTGAAATAATCGACTTTCAAACCCAAGAAGATGTACAGTTGATATTTTAACCAAACAATTGCATTTTTGAACAAAAATGATAAAATTTTCAACCAAAAGGATTAAATTTCTACTAAATAAGGTCAATTTCCAACAAAATGCATGAACTTTCAACGAAAGTATTTAATTTTAAAAACAAAAAGAGTATTTCCACCCAAAACTTATAATTTTAATTTTTAACAATATATTTGCATTTACAAAAGAACGACTTTACAACCAAAA
>NC_046659.1:20192939-20195173 GCF_010883055.1 Belonocnema kinseyi | reverse complement strand
TTAGAAGCTAAGCAATTCTTTTCTCTGAGGGAAGAAGAAAATAAGGAGGAAAAATCTAAGGTCAGTTATTAATTGATTAAGTGTATTAATAAACCCCTTCAAAAATAGAATAACATTTTAAACAAAATTAATGAAAACAAAATAATAAAAGAAAATAAGATAAAACGATACTTAAATAAATTCAAGTCAGTTTAGAAATAGTTTACAAGAAAAATAAGAATGATCAAATTAATAATAAATAAGTTTTCTTTCACTTTTATTCTTAAACCATTTGTATCAAATTAATTAAATACTTACTTTATTTTTAGAAACAAAACAAAAAATATAATAGAATAAAAATTGAATTGCGTCATATTAACCAACCCCAATTAAAACTGTTAAAAATTGACATAATTTAAAATTTATAAAATAAATAAATTAAATATTTACCTTTTACCATGCCTCTATGACCATTGGCTATAAAGAGGGTGACGAGGAGGACAATTGGATGTGTAGCGGGTGTATGATAATGTTAAATGAAGAAGACACCCGCGAATTCCAATTGTTGCACCTCCATTATCTCCTAGTGCCGGAATATCTGGCTTCCAGGCCCTGTCCCTTTTGTGCGAAATCAGTGATTCTGGTAAAAACCAGCAACCAGTGTATAGATTGTGACATATTAATGGAAGAGGTCATGGCATTACCAGAATTGGATAATAATATAATACAGCTCAGGGAAATCCTTCCTAGAGGTATGCCACCCACAATCCTGTGGAAGATAGTCACTCCGTATACAGTTCCATCCCCAGAATTGTTTTTTTACTTCATATTTTTGGATGTATTCGGGGACGGATACATACCAGTTCCTGTGATTGACCTGGAATAATGAATCCAATTAATATTGAAACTATTTTAAAAATTTTTTTTATTTCATTGCTTATATTATAGACATATATTATACTGATTTACTTTAATTTTGATGTTATTAATTGTAATTGTATTTTATAACTGTAATGAATATGAATATTTAAAAAAAAAATAAATAAATCTACTTTTTACAAAATTACAATGAAAATGCCCCAGGGAATCCAACACAGGTTTTGTTAATAATAAAATTGTAATTTATTGTCATTCAAAATTTAAAATAATATAATAATTATATTTATGAAACAAAAAAAAATAAAAAAATGTGTGGTGGATTTCTTGAGGATTATCGACTCAATAAACTTATAATACTTATGCTAATCCTGATTTTCTTATGTTTATGTGTATAATTTGTGAAACTTAATTAAATATTATAATTTAATTTTCCTAATTTAATCTTAGAATTGACTAAATTCAAGTAAAACTTACTGTTAAAATTCTCTGGGTTTTAAATTCCTCAATAATTTCCCAGGCTCAATATAACCTGGTTGACATACTAGCCAATAAACACGGTACCAAATCCAATCGTAAACTTCCCTAACTTGCACTTTCACTTAACACTCTTACACTGGGTGTGACCGTTAGTAAGAAGACAAAGTATTATACCTCTTTTCTTTTTTTTTTAGTATATAAAAAAGGGCCTTTTCAAAACTAGCTCTGTCAGCAACACGTGTTAACAGACTGTTGACAGTTTTCTCAGCCTTCATTACTTGCCCCTATCCCCGCGCTCCTACTCTCAGTCGTAAACCATGGATCTTGAATCTACAGAGCCAACCCTCAATAATGTCATGGTTAAAGAACTCAAATTTCGTCATATTACAATTCCATGATAATCTTGTCAAAAAAAAAAATATAAGGAAATTCTCAGTAATATAAAAGTTGTTTCTATTATTGAATAATAAAACAACTTTTAAAATAAGGGATAAGGTATGACGGCTTGCATATTGCCGTCGATTAAACTCGTTGATTTTATAATCTCAGCCGATAAAGAAGAAACTTTCTTTATCGTTGGATACGAGTTAATTTAAATTCGTATAAAAAATTAATAATTGTTTTATGAAATTGCTTATTAAAGTTATTTAGGGTGTTAGTATAAATTCTTCAACATTCTCTCTCTCTTCTTCTTTAATTTTAGGATAAAATAATTTGCTTAATATACCTAATAAGATAAAATAGTATACATGAAAATGTAGCCTTATTAAAAGTCACGTAGGCCGGGGCCTACGTGGTCACAGTGATCCCAGATCTGAAACGAGATGCGGTCCAATACTATGACAGGGCTATGTCCGTGTGAATATAGTAGGAGACGCTGTAAATGACTGAGTTGCGCG
>NC_046659.1:20189130-20192839 GCF_010883055.1 Belonocnema kinseyi | reverse complement strand
GTGTTTAGCAGTTCTCAAGGCAGGAAAATAATAGAAAATTAATCGGAAATCAGGAAATATCAATTATTTGAGAATGTTAAAATTTATAAAATATGAAGTATAAATGCTAACAAATTTTTACTAAAAGTCTTTGCGTTCTATTCTGATTTTAAGAAAATGATTAAACCTTAAAGTCATGGTAATCATAGAGAGTAAAAGAATCTTAAATTCAAAATTATAATCTTTCGTAAATATAATTGAAGATTTTAAAAATTATAACTAATTCTCTTGGGATTTTGTGCATTTCATCTAAGAATTCGAGTTTTAATAACTAAATTATTCAGTATTTTGAAATGACCTGTCAATAAAAATGGACATTGGCTGAAATTTATAAATCTCACAAGGAGGATTATAATCATCCTAAAAAATAAAAATCAAGTGTAATGAAATTTTATTTTTAAGAATAAAAATTTTTATTATTTTTAAAATACATAACTGCGATACAATGAGTAATTAAATAACTAGGAAACAGATACAATCGACTGATATTAAGTTTTCAATATTACACCTTGAGGACTAACTGAAACTAAAATGCCTGTTACACGACGTGCTGGAAGGGTCACCAAGCGTGGTGAACCTGTAGCCAAGAAACAAAAGGTGATCAGAGTTAATACTGATCCCCCGAGCGTTAGAAGCGTAGCAAGCGAAACAAACTTTGATAATATCGTTCCTGGAGATAATAATGGTATCGCAAGAGCCCCATTAAATGAAATTGTATCTACTTCAAATCGTTCAGTAGGAACAATGAGTTTGACAGGCGGGAATGATTTGTGAAATGGTGGCGAACGCAGTGTCGCGGTTCCCGTTCAAACTTACCTGCAAATAAGTCCCTTTATTTCTTTAGCTAGTACCCCTGATCCTTCGAAGGTTTCTAAAATAGTACGAGACATTATTCCCCAATTTGAAGGAAGAAATATGTCAGTCAAAATGTTCGTAGAACACTCTTGAGCTGCCATGTCCATGATCAGTCCTTTAGAAATGCCTTATTTGACAATGTTAATTATGACCAAAATTACAGGTGAAGCTCGAATCCATATTCAGGATCGTATTAATATGAGGTTAGAGAAATATTAAAAACATTAGAGTAAATATATTCTCCTCAAGAAGACTCAAGTCAATTATTACAAGACTTGACTAACGTTAAAAGACAGTCTAAAGAATCCATTCCTGAATACGGAGCTCGAGTGAATCAAATTTTAAATAAGTTAACGTCTCAAATAATGGAGAATACTCCAAATGAAAAAGCTGTAGGAATTTGTGAAGCTTATCGAGCGATTTCGGTTGGGAATTTTCTCCGCGGCCTTGATAAAGATGATTATTCGCAAATTATGGACAAAGATATTGCCACTTTAGAAAATGCTATTGCTCTTGCGAACCAAGCCGATCTCCAGTGGAAAAGTTGGAATAGAATTCATAAGAACGATGAAATGAAAATTTCAGAAAATTTAGAAAAAATCGAACGTACCGAAATTCCCAATAGGCGAGTCACATATATTGAAGGTAGAACTGAACAACATTTTAATAATGAACAAACACGAAGACCCGTACAATGTTATGCATGCAATGAATTTGGGCATATCCAACGTTATTGTAAAAATATAAAAAAAATTGTAAAAGAGAAAGAGAGAAAGAAATGTACTTATTTCAGTCTATCAAGTCATTTTATCCAAGATTGTAGATTTAAACAAAGATACGATAATGAACTTGAAACATTAAAGAGGAAACGCGAAGAGAATTTTTTAAACTCCCAGAAGGGTCGTCGAAACGGAGAGCGAGCGACCCTTACACAAAATCAAATCGCGTCATCCTCCACCTCAAATCCCGAGAAGAAATAAATCAAACGCCGGTAGTAATCCTAGAAAATTCTTCATTACTAGAAAAAGAAGTCACATTGTTAGTAGACACCGGGTCTAGTGTGAACCTTATAAAAGAAAATGTACTCAATCCTAATCTATGGATAAATAATAGACGAATTTATAATCTAATCGGAATTAGTGAAGATATTGTCCCCACCTTGGGCGAAGTCAAGTTAATAATCAAAAGCCTAGAAACCCCTTTCCAATTCGTTTCTGGATATTTTCCTATAGTGCAGGATGCAATTCTTGGTGTCGAAGCCTTGAAAAAGCACCGTGCAGTCTTAAATTTTGTTGACGATTGCTTTCACCTAGGAGATCAAGATTTTCCATTATTATCATATGCCATTGTTAAATTACCAGCAAGATCAAAAGCAATAGTTCAAATTATTCTAAAAAACACCACATTAGAACAAGGTTACATACCTAAAATATCTTGTGGTCACGGTATTTATAGTGGAGAATGTTTAACACGTAATTATGGAGGAAGTGCAAAAATTTTCATGATAAATAGTACAAATGAGAGCATTCATTTAACTATTCCTCCAATAAACTTAGAAGAATATGACCTTGTGTTTTCTCCTGCTCTAATATCAGCCAAAAATAAAAATGATAAAATTATTGAAAAAACTTATATACTGGTAGAAATTCGGAAAATTGTAAATTTAAATGATTTAAATAAAGAAGAAATAGAGAGCTTGCTACCTTTATTTTTAGAATTTTCTAATCTTTTTAGACTACCTACAGATAAATTAGGGGCAACCAGTGTAACTAAACACAAAATAATAACAACTGATGAGAAACCTGTTAATATTAAACAATATAGGTACCCTCATATTCATAAAGATGAAATTCGCAAGCAAACTGACGAATTACTTGATGCAGGTATAGTTAAACCCTCAGTTTCTCCCTATAATTCTCCTTTGTGGATTATTCCAAAAAAAACTGATTCCAAAGGTAATAAAAAATGGAGGATGGTCATTGATTATCGTGCTCTAAATGAGAAAACGGTCGCCGATGCCTACCCTCTTTCAAATATTACTGACATCTTGGATCAACTCGGAGGTGCCAGATATTTTCCTGTCATGGATCTTGCATCTGGATTTCACCAGATTCCCATGGATCCAGATTCACAATCCAAAACTGCCTTTTCAAGCCCTTTCTCCCACTTAGAATTTACTCGCATGCCATTCGGGTTGAAAAATGCCCCGGCAATCTTCCAACGAGTAATGGATCAAGTTCTTTCAGGCCTTCAAGGAATTGAACTCTTTGTCTACATGGACGATATCGTCGTCTATGCTCAAGACTTAGAGGTGCATGAAAAAAAATTAGATCTTTATTCACACGATTAAGAGGCGCTGGTTTAACTCCTCAACCTGAAAAATGTCACTTTTTAAGGCGTGAGATAACATACTTAGGGCATATAATTACTCAAGAGGGTGTGAAACCAGATCCACAAAAGATAGAAGAAGTAAAAAAATTTCCTATTCCAAAAGGAAAAAAGAATATTAAGCAGTTTTTAGGGTTAGTTGGATATTATAGGCGATTTATAGCTAACTTCGCGAAAAAATCAAAACCCCTAACTCAACTTTTAAAAAACAACGAAATCTTCCAATGGAAAGAAACAGAACAAAAAGCTTTCGAAATTCTCCAAGATTCTATCTGCTTTGAACCAATACTTCAGTACCCAGATTTCTCAAAAACATTTTTAGTATCAACAGACGCATCAAATTTTGCTTTAGGGGCTATTCTTAGTCAAGGACAGATAGGACAAGATCTGCCAATATCATTTGCATCAAGAGTTCTTCAAGTCGCCG
>NC_046659.1:20184177-20189030 GCF_010883055.1 Belonocnema kinseyi | reverse complement strand
TTGTTGTCCTTTTCACAGCTATGAAATATCTTAATGCTGAACTCTGGATGTCAGAACTATCGGTGCTGATCTCTGAACGCCAGAACTCTCGGTGCTGATCTCTGGATGTCAGAACTCTCGGTGCTGATCTCTAGAAGTCAGAACTCTCGGTGGTTCAAACTTTAACTTGACCTCTCCCAATTCCAGTACTCATGAGTCTTGAGCCTTAAATATAATCGTCCCAAGATTATCCACTTATACCGGGAAAGATTGAGGCGTTTGAACTTAGTTCCCGCGGCGCAGCAAATCCCACTACGCTGTCACCAAATGTTACGTCCTACCTTTCGGATCCACCGAATAATATAAAGAATTATTCTTTGATTGGTGGATTCCTTTTCTAGTCGTAAGGTTCGCTGCTGACTGGCGTTGATTTGAAAATCAACTACCGCGGTTATTTAAATCCTTATAATAATCACAGGTGATGAAATTAAGAATCTCACAAGTTAAAATGTCATTTTAAATGAATAAATTTATTCACCAACTTTGCACATTAATCCATGGGACACACACACAACAGTTAATATAAACTTTTTATTATTATTATTATTAAATTCTGTATCTAACTTTGCTTAATGTTACATATAAACTATATTCGACGACTACACTAAGTTACGCGGAACTTATACATTTTAGATTTTACTTTCTATATCAAATATTTAATATTTAAGATCTCGAGTGACGCGGGTTCAATGAATATCAACGATTCAAGGATATCTGCCGTTCCTCCCCGAGTCACATATATTTATAACCTTGCATTTTTGGATTACGTGCAAGGGTAGCATTAGAGTAGGGGAGTCAAGTGCAAACCCTTGACGTTGAGCCTGACCAATAGGAGCCCGCTAACGAATGACGTAACGTATTAAGCTGACCACGTAGGCCCCGGCCTACTTGACTTTTAATAAGGCTACATTTTCATGTATACTATTTTATCTTATTAGGTATATTAAGCAAATTATTTTATCCTAAAATTAAAGAAGATGAGAGAGGGAATGTTGAAGAATTTATACAAACACCCTAAATAACTTTAATGAGCAATTTCATAAAACAATTATTAATTTTTTATACGAATTTAAATTAACTCGTATCCAACGATAAAGAAAGTTTCTTCCTTATCGACAGAGATTATAAAATCAACGAGTTTAATCGACGGCAATACGCAAGCCGTCACAACAGGTCGCTCGAACAAATAAAGAATTAATAATCAGACAAGGTTTTGTAAAATTTTTGTGGAATAAAAAATTATTCGCCATGGAAGAGGTAGGTAGTATGTTTATTAAAATATCAAATTACTTTTGCCAACACTACGCGTGCGACAGGTATTCGAGGCGTTTGTAACAAAAACAATAAACATACAACTTTTCAAGACTCTGAAAGTCTTGTACACTACACACTTGAAACCACACTTATTGGAAACTTTCGCTTTTATACAGTGATTTTTAATTGTAACATCCTTGCCTTAATTCACAAACTATTAATTGTTCAATCATTATTTATTTACATTTGACTCGCGTTCACATCGGCGGCCATTTTTTTAAAGTGCGATTGGCACGCCACGCTCAGGAAGTTTTGAACTATACGTAAGTATGATTTTGCACATATGTGTGTGCGTACTTCTAGCAATAGAAAAGTGTTCATTTTCAGTTCCACTAGTTTTGTCTCCTATGTCTATTCTCCATGGATAGTAGGCAGTAACTGATAATTCGTAAGTAATAACAATATGGAATACTGCTTGTAGTCATTTTAGCATCCGGAGGAGCATCGTAGTTCAAATATACCTAATAGATGGTACTCCGATCAGGTAGGCCTGTCTTTGCATTGTTATGTATTGCAAAAATACTGAAATTCTTTAAACACTTGATACTTTTTATAAATATAAAAGAAGGAACAAAAAATTCATAACAACATGTAATTTAATATCAGAAAAATTTAATGGAAAGATTAGTATTTAAAAAACAGTTTGAATTGTATTCATATTCTTCTATTGTTTATTTTTCTAATATAATTATTTAAATTTATAAACAATTGTAATTGTTTCAAATTTCAAACATTGAAAATGCAACTTTCGTCGACTTTTTGGTAGAAAATAGACTTTTTTGCAGAAAATTATTTTTTTCTTTGAAAGTTAATATCCTTATCTAGAAATTCTTCTTTCTGGTTAAAAATTTAAGTATTCCAGTTAAATATTCATCATTTTAGATTAAAATTAATCTTTTGGGTTATAAATAAATTTACTTGGGTGAAAAACAAACTCGTCTGTTGAGATTTTTTTTTTTTAATTTAAGATTCATAATTTTGATTACAAATGAATTTTTTGGGTTGAAAAATGAGCTATGTACTGTTATAGTATGACGTACAGCCCGGGGTTACACATTTTAATCATATGATTTCGTACTAATAATTAAAAACAACTTTTAAGACATTAAATAATTTACTCGGCTATAAGTTCTTATCATTTAAATTGTCAATTTTACACATTTTTTCATAGAAATCACTTTCAATAGAATATATACCGTTTTTGCATTCTTTTTTTTTTAATTTCGGCAGAAGAAACTATTAAATTGTGACAAAGTTTAACTTGAACAGGGATTTTTTAATTCTTCTCTCATAAATCCCAGTGTCTATTTTTTAAATTAAATTCCCGCTCCATATCGAAAATTCCTTGTCCGATGGGAGATTTCATTTCTTAACCAACTCCCTTTTTTAAAATAAAAAGGATAATTATTTGCACTTATGTGCCCTGCAACTATAGATAAAGTAAAAATTAATATAATTCCCGGTAATTTCCCGTTTTTCCTCAGTCTATCCCGGTTTTCCGATCAAGTCTCCAATTTATTTATGAATAAATTATGTGTAAATATTTGCTATACATAACAATGCAAAGACAGGCCTACCTGTTCAGAGCGTCATCTATTGGATTCCTTTGAACTACGATACACCTCCAGATGATAAAAGAGCAGAAAGAGTTGAGGCGATGCATAGTGCTGCTTCTAGTACTTCTTTAAAACCCATGATCCAAATAAACTATGGGTGCTTTCATGTCTCTGCAACACGAAGGAATAATAAGGAGACCCAACTGCCAGTGGGAAGCCATCTGAAACTGGCAATAGAAACATTACCGTAAATGATACGCACATTACAGGAAGATCTTAAATTTGAATGCGCAGGTGCGCAGTTGTCCTCTTTCTATGCATGGAAAAGTGTACGAGTGAGAAAGTATGTCAAATTGACGTGAGAGGTTGTGTTCTTTTGTTGATCATCATACGAAAGATACACAAAATAAATATATAAACAGTATTTTCGGTACTAGTTTGAAAAATGTGTGAAACGATTGTGAGAAGGAAACGTATAGGTAAGTACCTTTTAAATTTGTAACATGATAAATAGGCTAAAGATTCTCAAAGAATTAAAATTTCTTGCCACATTTGCAACTGCGTCTCCTTTATATAGAAAAATAAGATCAAAAAATAAAGGTTAAATTTCTAAATCATTCCTATTCAAATTAAATGACAGGTAAAACAATCAAATATATTAGACTTTTATTGTACTTACAGTGAAGGCTTTAAAAAAACGAAGTGTATTTGCCTCCTTCGGCGTGTAACTTCTTCCACAACCCGGAACTTGACACCTCATGGCTTAGAACACATTTCTGACACTTGCATCAAAACAAACAAACAGAACCTCTCAACTCAAGTCAATTTCACAAACATTCTCACTCACACACTTTTCCATGTATAGGAAGAGGACACCTGCGCACTCAAATCTAAGATCTTCCTGTAATGTGCGTATCACTTACGGTAATGTTTCTATTGCCAAGTGGGGAAACGGAGTTAGGTCTCCTTATTATTCCTTCGTGCTCTGCAAGCGGGCAGCCTGCATGCAGAAAACCCATAAGAGTAAGAGAGACAAAGAAGGTTCCATCTCTTTCACTCTTATGGATTTTCTGCATGCAGACTGTCTGCTTGCCAGGAAGTCACGGAGTAATAATAAGAAGACCGATCATGCTGTACAAAGTGCCTCGAGTTTTGACTGCGGTAACTACATTTATTGCCAGACTTAGGCGTTTAAACACAATGCTCCAAGGAAGGGGACATGCGAATTGTGATTTGCTATCTCCTTTCCCCCGCAAGAAATGTGCGAGAGAGTGCCGTATTGAATGACAACTAAATACTGAGGTTGTGTTCCTGTAAATATTGTCAATTGAGTTTGTCAATATAAGTGCTTATTTATTTGTGTTTTTGTACAGAATTAATTTGACAAATTGTCACCTGGAAAGTATGGGTAAGTAATACAGATTTAATTGTGTTCATTAAATGATATAATATGTGCAGATTGAATAATGTGACAGTATAATATTAGTTAATATGTGTGGTTGGCAAGCACTGGCACTCACTCGCACACTTCTCGCTGGAGAAAAGGAGATAGCAAATCGCAGTGCGCATGTCCCCTTCCCGGTGAGCATTGTGTTTAAACGCAATGTACAGTTACCGCTGTCAGAACGTATGTACCATCCAAAGATATTATAAGCCTAGATGCGGCACGTGTATAGTTCGAGGAACTAATTGTAGACGGCGCTACCAGCGAAAATTGTCCGATCCCCCCATGCCTCTCAACCCGCAAATCGCACAAACCAACTACTTTGCCCCTGCAACCTTCACCCGTCGAACAAGTCCATCGAATATCCGCTACTAAGTCGGTACATACTAAATACTTTTTTATTATTATTACACCATTAGGCCATTTCCCTTTCGGGGTAGGCGTGACTCACTCGGCAGGGGAAAGGAGTAGTGTGTGGAAGGGATAGAGATTTTTCAGAT
>NC_046659.1:20182505-20184077 GCF_010883055.1 Belonocnema kinseyi | reverse complement strand
TATTTGCGTTAATTTTGAGGCCCATGCTCTTCATGCTTGCATCTAGTTTATTCAACATTCTTTGTAGGTCTTCGATGGACTCTGCCATAACAACCTTATCATATGCGAACGCTAACCCTCGTACCCTTACTGTTTCGAGATCCACATCCTCTTCGTCGAAGAGAGCCATTCCTAAACACTTGTCCATAAATAATATAAATAAACATGAAGATATAACGCATCCTTGTCTAACTCCTTGAATAATATCGAAACAGTCACTCAGTTTCCCATTCACTCTTACACTCGCTTTGCTACCTGTATATATTGTTTTTTTAGCTTGTAGGATCCATCCATTGACTCCACACTCTTTCAGAACTTCCCAAAGTTTACTTCTATCTACCTCGTCAAAAGCTTTTTCTAGGTCAACAAATGCACAGAAAAATTTTTTTCCTACTCTCAAACTTTTTCCTGTTATTTGCCTTAAGCTAAATATTTGATCCGTGCATTACCTTCCTGGCATAAACCCACTTTGGACTTCCCAAATCTTTGCTTCTGTTATTTTCAATACCCTATGAATAAGTATTTTTGAATATATTTTACTTACGGTGCTTAATAAGCTAATCCCTCTGTAATTATTGCATTCGCTTTTATCTCCCTTTCTCTTGTATATTGGTACGATAATAGTTTCTTTCCAATCGTCTGGGACGTCTCCCATCTCGAAACATAAATTTATCAATTCGCAAACTGTATGTGGTATGTACTCGCCACCGTGTTTAAGCATTTCAGCGTTAATACCGTCTACCCCGGCAGCCTTACCGTTTTTCAAGTTCTGAATTATATCCCTAACCTCAGTGACACAGACTTTTTCAATTGAGTTTTCCATCGCACCGTGTTCAACATCGCAGTATCTCGCACTATTTCTCATGTTGACAATTTCTGTACTTTTGTTTCCTTTCATTTTTTTATAAAGTAGTTTCCTGCTTCCTTCAAAGTCGTTTTGTATTTTTTTCTCTTCTTCTGCTCTAATTGTATCTTTACTTTCTTTAACTAATCGTTTAAATATCCTGTTTTCGCGTCTATAATCATTTCTACGTCTACTTATTTCTTCATTGCTAAGACCTGCGATGTTCAAAGTTCTCTTGTACGCTTCTCTTTTTGCTTTTTGGGCAGCCTGGATTTCATCATTCCACCACGCATCACCAGACATTCTTCCTACAACTGCGGTACCACTCACTTCGATCGAGCATCTAACAAGGATATCCCGTAACGTTGTCCAGGCATCTTCTTTTGGAAATCTATTCGCACATCCGGTTTCTGTAGGTTCTCAATTTTGATTGGCGTTTGTTTTGCTTTCTTGGGTCTCTTTTTTTCCAACCCCGACCTAAGTTAATTTTTGAGATCAGAAGGAATTGATCAGTATTGCATTCAGGACTCCTCATGACCCTTGTATCTTTGACTAACTCTCTAAGTCTTTCAGCCGCAACAACAAAATCAATTATACTGCGGCTATTTCCTTTAGACCAGGTGTACATGTGGATAATTTTATGCCTAAACCAAGTATTTGTAATAAACAGACCCCTTTCTAAGCATAGA